>NC_041400.2:95974390-96041890 GCF_900747795.2 Erpetoichthys calabaricus | reverse complement strand
TCGTTTGTCTGTCCAGGATTTTAAATCACCTCTAGCTCGCAAACCGTTTCACCTATTGACTTGAAATTTGGTACACATATACTACGTCACGTCTACTATTTGCTTTCGGGGTGATGATTTTATTACTCTTTTTATCTTTATTTTATTTTATTATAGAATCAACTCACAGCTGCGCGCACCAGTGCGGCCGTGCCGGATGCGTACGGGTGCCGTTTTCATTCCCTACCACCTTCGCTAATCATTCTTAAGGCAGATTGAAGACTTAAGTGCCAGCTTAACTGAAAAATTAAAGAAAACATACTAAGTTATCGCAACACAAAAACTAACAATCAGTTTTAATGGGAAAAGATGCCGACGAAAGAAGAGAAGCAGTGGGACGCTAGGGTGAAGAGCTGCTCATTAAGCAGCAAGCGCATCAACCTCTGAGCAAACGAATGGTAAACGTACAGAGAAAGAGGATAAATAACATGAATGCTCATGTCAAGTGTATTCACTCCACGTTATCGTGCAGTGCGCTGTTACTAGTATTTTGATAAAAGAATTTGAACAACATATAAGAAGCGTATAAATTATTAAACAGTAAAACATTAACATTTAAGAAGTAAAGATACATTGAGTACTACTGCAGTGCTTTCGGATATAGTACATTTTTTGTTTGCCCATTACATGCATAAATGTATACATTTTTTGGTGTACCTACCCGAGAACACGCGACATGACCCGGCAGTTAAAAGTTTCTCGCTCCAGCAATTTTAACTCTGTTACAAAGTCATCCAAAGTCTCGTTTATACCTCGTGTCTTCTCATTAAACTTGTATCTCGCGAATATGGTATTGCAAACGGCAGCGGGAGCTTTTGTATAAACTCAGTTTAAACTTATGGTTTACACCGTGCTTTGAAGATGCATAGGACGCGACACGTGTTTCGCCGTAATTGTGGGCTCATCAGGCGTACACACTCACTGCACTCCCTTGCGGGAATCGAACCTCGGACGTCAGCGCTAGAGGTGAAGCCCCTAACGTTGTGCCACGGCGTGTGGTTCGTTCATTTGACAGCATGTAGCTCGGGGTAATTACATTGCAGGCATTCGTAGTCTGATTCACAATCTGATTGTATGGGTGGTTACCTACCAGGTAACGCTTGTGGTTGGTCAGCAAGTCGGCTAACTTCTGCCACGGTGCCCTATTTCAGTTGCGAGAAGCAGATCATAGAATGGTTGAAATAGTTTAATATATATAGCAAAATCCCCGCGCTTCGCAGGGGCGAATATGGTATTGCAAACGGCAGTGGAGCGTTTCTATAAACTTAATTTAAAGTTACGGTTTATACCGTGCTTTGTTTCATATTCTTTTCCTACCTTATCAATTGTGTAATGTGTTTTTTGAACAGGTTTGATTCATCGAAGTGATCACTCCTGCTGCGTTCAGTCACTTCACGTGAGCCGCTCTCTTGTGTGATGTTACGATGTCCACGGGTTTATTTAATGTTAGCTAAGACCCGGCAGTTAAAAGTTTCTCGCTACAGCAATTTTAACTCTGTTACAAAGTGATCCAAACTCTCGTTTATACCTCGTGTCTTCTCATTAAACTTGTATCTCGCGAATATGGCATTGCAAACGGTAGCGGGAGCGTTTGTATAAAGGTAATTTAAACTTACGGTTTACACCGTGCCCGGCAGTTAAAAGTTTCTCGCTACAGCAGAGATCCAAACTCTCGTTTATACCTCGTGTATTCTCATTAAACTTGTATCTCGCGAATATGGCATTGCAAACGGCAGCGGGAGCGTTTCTATAAAGTTAATTTAAGGTTACGGTTTACACTTTGCTTTTTTATACCTCGTGTCTTCTCATTAAACTTGTATCTCGCGAATATGGTATTGCAAACGGCAGCGGGAGCGTTTCTATAAACTTAATTTAAACTTATGGTTTACACTGTGCTTTTTTATACCTCGTGTCTTATGAAGATGCTTGTATGCGTCACTCACTCGCCTCTTATTGTTTCGCTGCCTTGTCAATTGTGTAATGAATGTTTTCTTCAGCGCTCTTTGGGGCTCCTCCTTCTTTTCTACGTACTGAGTTCACAGTCAGTTCACGTGATTACGTGGGAGGCGTGATGACGCGACACGCAACTCCGTCTCCTACGGCCATCTTGCTGCCTTCCATTACAGTATATGGACAAAAAAGAGGTTCCAGTTATGACCATTACGCGTAGAATTTCGAAATGAAACCTGCCTAACTTTTGTAAGTAAGCTGTAAGGAATGAGCCTGCCAAATTTCAGCCTTCTACCTACACGGGAAGTTGGAGAATTAGTGATGAGTGAGTCAGTCAGTCAGTCAGTCAGTGAGGGCTTTGCCTTTTATTAGTATAGATTTCAGTTTTTTTACTTTTTAGGAAGTTTTTCAAAGCACAAAGAACCAGCTTCATTTGTAAAGAGCCTTTCCCATAATTAAATGGTGCTTTGTCAGGCAATGGTTCTACGAGGAACCGCACAACCCAGTAAAGAGCCATAAACTGTCATTAAAGAGCCAGAACTTTTAAGAGTCTATTTTTTAAACCATCTTTTTTGATTTTAACCAAGAACATTTTTGGCATTAAAATTATGGTGGAGTTTAGTATCTGCAGAGTGTCAGAGGGCTTGGAGCCATCCTGAGAAGCTGGCCATAAGTAATCTTGCGGAGTTAGTGTGTGTTAGAAAATGTGTGAGTGGTGTGAGATGGAGCCAGAGCCATGACTGTGCATGAAAGAGACAAAGTAGAGAAAAGAAATTTGGAGCCATGTAGCAGTGGAATATCGAAGTACTGTTGGAGGATAGCCAAACGTGGAGATAGCTTCAGAAAAAGCTGAGTAAGCAGAGGGAGACACACAATATTTCACAATGTATTAAGACTATTAGCATCATGATAATAAATTGGCAGTCGAATAATGCCATAGAAAAGCATAAAAAATTAAGATATATGAATGTATTATTTTGTCATACAATACAACTACATAAGGTAGTATTAAAGTATATTTCAACACATATCAAATATGTAATGTTGAAAACAAAAACACAAATGAGTGTTCATTCTGTAAACATCACGCTGCACAGCTAATTTACAACAGTAAACATTTAAAATGTACAGGTACAGGTATTTTCAGGTTTTTTTTTCATAAGCAAAGTGCTAAATTACAGTATATTGTACTCAAATATTCAATGTGATTGATGCTTAGGTTGATGACGATTATTCCATTGTATCGGTCGTTTTAAAGGGCTCTAACCTTCAAGCCAAAAGGGAGAACTGAAAAGTTCAGGCTGCACATGTGGACATACACAAATATATACCGAAACACTATGGGGTGAAAGGGCCTGTCCAAGGAACTTGGAGCCAAGACAGCTGTGCCATACTCAAAGAAAATTTTGCAAACTCCAAAAGGAAATATATTTTTAGATAGGAAATTGCATAGACCATATTAATTAAATTGGGGAGAAATGTTATAGCAACTAAGTTGAGTTTCATAATAAATGTTTAAATAATATGTTATTGAGATGAATTTACTAATTATTTCTTAAAAATAGCACCATTGACTGGGAACATGAGACAGAATGTGGCACTTTGTTACTTAATGTTTAATACGATTGCCTAATCTTGTTTTTCTTTTCTTGTAACATCTTGTAAAGCACTTTGAGCTACATTATTTGTATAAAAATGTGCTGTATAAATAAGTATTTTTGTTATTTCCCACTTGCCCCTCTTATAGAGATGCCGTTTATTACAAGACCATGGAAATCTAGGATGGGAAATTAAGTACTTTTCTTGTATTATAATACTGTTTTTTCATATTTTGTTATTGTTGCAGCCTTATGCTAAAATCATTTAAATTCATTTTTTCACTCATGATACAACTATGTATCCCGAAGGAAAATCAGGACTCTTTTCTTTGGCATTTGAAACTTGGGTCAGGTGCACTCCATTTTACTGATAATTATTGAGGTGTTTTTATGCCTTGTTTGCAGGCCATCCATAATAAATGATTTGACATAACTAAAAAAGTCAGACACCTGTTTATGTAAAGTTCCAGAGTAGATAATATGTATCAGAGCAAAAACCAAGCCATGAGATTGAAGAAAATTCCTGTAGAGCTTAGAGAAAGAATTGTTTTTAGGCACATATTTGGAAAAGGCTACAAAAACATTTCTGTACCTTTAAAGGTTCCCAAGAGCACAGTGTCTTCCATAATTCCTAAATTGAAGAAATTTGGAACAATCTCTTTATAGAGCTGGCAGCCCAGGTATGCTTAGCAATCATGGGAGAAGGAGCTTGCTAAAAGAGGTGATCAAGATCTCTGACAGTCACTCGGACGGAACTTCAGAGAACCTGTGTGTAGATGGGAGAAACTTCCAGGTGGACAGATAACACTGCAATACTCCACTGAGTGGCCAGATGGAAGCCGCTTCTCAGTAAAATGCACATGCAAGCCAACGTGAAGTTTGGAAAAAGTCACCTAAGGCACTCAGTTTCACAAGACTGTGAAAACAAGATTATCTGGTCTGGTGAAACCAAGATTGAAATGTTTGTCCTCAGTTTTAAGCAATGTGTATGGCAGAAACCAGGCACTGCTCATCACTTCTGGAATGTGGAAGTGGCAGAATCATGCTACATGGTTGTTTTCCATTTACAGGAACTGGGAGAGTAATCAGTCAAGGAAACAGTGAATGGAGTAAAGTACAGAAATAATCATGGATGAAAATATGCTCCTGTGTGCCCTGGACTACAGACAGGGCCAAAAGTAATAAGTCAAAGCACAAAGCAAAAACAACACAGAAATCACTTAAGGAAAAGTCTAGTTATGTCCTTAGGTTGCCCAACCAGAGCTCAGGCTTTTAAACCCAATCAGATATCTCTGGAGAGACCTGAAAATAACTTTCCACAAACAGACTCCATGCAAACTGACAGAGCTTGAAGGGATCTGCACAGAAGAATGGCAAAAAAAAAAATCCCCAAATTTAGGTGTGCAAAGCTTAAGGCATTCATATCCTAAGAAATCTCCAGGCTGTATTCGTTGCCAAAAGTACTTTGATGAAGTAAATTGTTTGAATACTAGTGTCAATGTGATATTAGTTTTTTTTTTTTTTTTTTAATAAAAATTAAAAGTTTTGCAAAAATTTCTGAATTAGCATGAGGCTGCAACATTACAAAATGTGAAAAAGGTGAAGAGGTGTGAATACTTTCTGAATGCATTTTAGTGGTACTTCTACTGGGTTTTCAGAGTGTCAAGGAATTGCCAAGGATGAAATGGGCACTAAAAGGGGGAGACAGGGCAAGGTATCCACAGTGGTAATTTTAGAGCTTGTCTCCATGACAGTATCCACAAAAATAAGTTTCTAAGAGTACATGGAATTTAAAGGCTGCTCTCCCCTAACCTGAAAGTGACATGTTGAGGCAAAACATATGCTTGTGGGCCTATAGGTAGAGAGGTCAGTGGCAAAATACACAGAGAAATAATGAATTAGGGTGTGCATGAGTTTTGGTCTTGGTTCATCCTTTCCTTGTACTTTGTGTTAAATATCAGAAATGCAATAAAAATGTCCTTTTTCATTCAGTCAGTTCTCCGAATGCAGTATACTCAAGGAAATTCAGCTCTGGATGGGACACCAGTCAATCACAGGGCACACACATGCACATACTCCCACCAAATCAATTTAGAGTTGCCAGGTAACATATCTTTATATTGTGAGAGGCTTCTGAAATGTGTTTAATTGAATGTGAAAATCGTTGATGCAAAAGTAGTTGAACATTATAATTTTATAGAAACTAGTATCTTGGGAGAAAGAAGCGAAATGTATTCCCTACTGAAGAAGTCACCATGGCAGACGCAGTTGGAATTGAAGTGAATTTGGCACTGCTCAAAAGGAATATTTTTTCAGCTCTGGCCTGCTATTGTTTAATTGTCTGTTTCCTGCATATCATGTGTCTACTGAATAATAAATCTTGCATTGAAGTTTTATGCTTAAACTGAAACATTTGTGTCTTAAGCACTGAAGTAGCATTTCATTGTTTTGAAAACTGTGTTGTTTAATGGTACTGTAAGTCGAAAAAGTTAACTTTTCACTGATTTCTTTGTTAAATTATTTGTACAGTGATCAATTCACAAGTAGTAAAATAGCATTAGTTTTCCTTCTTTTTATGTTTTGCTTATAATTTATTTTATGTCTTCTGAAGCAAAATCTAAATTTCTTACATGGTTATTTTATTGAATCTCAAAAGAACAATATACATATTACAGAATTGTTTCAATTTTTGCTGTTCGGTTTACTTTTGAAGATAGGTTTAGCAGTTACAGTGGTGTGAAAAACTATTTGCCCCCTTCCTGATTTCTTATTCTTTTGCATGTTTGTCACACAAAATGTTTCTGATCATCAAACACATTTTACCATTAGTCAAATATAACACAAGTAAACACAAAATGCAGTTTTTAAATGATGGTTTTTATTATTTAGGGAGAAAAAAAATCCAAACCTACATGGCCCTGTGTGAAAAAGTAATTGCCCCCTTGTTAAAAAATAACCTAACTGTGGTGTATCACACCTGAGTTCAATTTCCGTAGCCACCCCCAGGCCTGATTACTGCCACACCTGTTTCAATCAAGAAATCACTTAAATAGGAGCTGCCTGACACAGAGAAGTAGACCAAAAGCACCTCAAAAGCTAGACATCATGCCAAGATCCAAAGAAATTCAGGAACAAATGAGAACAGAAGTAATTGAGATCTATCAGTCTGGTAAAGGTTATAAAGCCATTTCTAAAGCTTTGGGACTCCAGCGAACCACAGTGAGAGCCATTATCCACAAATGGCAAAAACATGGAACAGTGGTGAACCTTCCCAGGAGTGGCCGGCCGACCAAAATTACCCCAAGAGCGCAGAGACGACTCATCCGAGAGGTCACAAAAGACCCCAGGACAACGTCTAAAGAACTGCAGGCCTCACTTGCCTCAATTAAGGTCAGTGTTCACGACTCCACCATAAGAAAGAGACTGGGCAAAAACGGCCTGCATGGCAGATGTCCAAGACGCAAACCACTGTTAAGCAAAAAGAACATTAGGGCTCGTCTCAATTTTGCTAAGAAACATCTCAATGATTGCCAAGACTTTTGGGAAAATACCTTGTGGACTGATGAGACAAAAGTTGAACTTTTTGGAAGGCAAATGTCCCGTTACATCTGGCGTAAAAGGAACACAGCATTTCAGAAAAAGAACATCATACCAACAGTAAAATATGGTGGTGGTAGTGTGATGGTCTGGGGTTGTTTTGCTGCTTCAGGACCTGGAAGGCTTGCTGTGATAGATGGAACCATGAATTCTACAGTCTACCAAAAAATCCTGAAGGAGAATGTCCGGCCATCTGTTCGTCAACTCAAGCTGAAGCGATCTTGGGTGCTGCAACAGGACAATGACCCAAAACACACCAGCAAATCCACCTCTGAATGGCTGAAGAAAAACAAAATGAAGACTTTGGAGTGGCCTAGTCAAAGTCCTGACCTGAATCCAATTGAGATGCTATGGCATGACCTTAAAAAGGCGGTTCATGCTAGAAAACCCTCAAATAAAGCTGAATTACAACAATTTTGCAAAGATGAGTGGGCCAAAATTCCTCCAGAGCGCTGTAAAAGACTCATTGCAAGTTATCGCAAACGCTTGATTGCAGTTATTGCTGCTAAGGGTGGCCCAACCAGTTATTAGGTTCAGGGGGCAATTACTTTTCACACAGGGCCATGTAGGTTTGGATTTTTTTTTCTCCCTAAATAATAAAAACCACCATTTACAAACTGCATTTTGTGTTTACTTGTGTTATATTTGACTAATGGTTAAATGTGTTTGATGATCAGAAACATTTTGTGTGACAAACATGCAAAAGAATAAGAAATCAGGAAGGGGGCAAATAGTTTTTCACACCACTGTATATCGCAGATAAAACCACAGACCCACAGTATTGAGCAAAAGATCTTTTTGCCTTTTACTAGTATTTATCTTCCTTCTGTAACACTGTCTAAGGAAATACTCATTTGTAAAATTGCAGTTGTATAGTTATGATCTCATTGCACACATCCATCCATCCATCCATCCTCTTCCGTTTATCCAGGGTCGGGTCGCGGGGGCAGCAGCTTGAGCAGAGATGCCCAGACTTCCCTCTCCCCGGCCACTTCTTCTAGCTCTTCCGGGAGAATCCCAAGGCGTTCCCAGGCCAGCCAGGAGACATAGTCCCTCCAGCGTGTCCTGGGTCTTCCCCGGGGCCTCCTCCCGGTTGGACGTGCCCAGAACACCTCACCAGGGAGGCGTCCAGGAGGCATTCTGATCAGATGCCTGAGCCACCTCATCTGACTCCTCTCGATGCGGAGGAGCAGCGGCTCTACTCTGAGCCCCTCCCGGATGACTGAGCTTCTCACCCTATCTTTAAGGGAGAGCCCAGACACCCTGCGGAGAAAACTCATTTCAGCCGCTTGTATTCGCGATCTCGTTCTTTCGGTCACTACCCATAGCTCATGACCATAGGTGAGGGTAGGAACATAGATCGACTGGTAAATTGAGAGCTTTGCCTTATGGCTCAGCTCCTTTTTCACCACGACAGACCGATGCAGAGCCCTCATCACTGCGGACGCCGCACCAATCCGCCTGTCGATCTCACGCTCCATTCTTCCCTCACTCGTGAACAAGACCCCAAGATACTTGAACTTCTCCACTTGGGGCAGGATCTCGCTCCCAACCCTGAGAGGGCACTCCACCCTTTTCCGGCTGAGGACCATGGTCTCGGATTTGGAGGTGCTGATTCCCAACCCAGCCGCTAAACACTCAGCTGTGAACCGATCCAGAGAGAGCTGAAGATCATGGCCTGATGAAGCAAACAGGACAACATCATCTGCAAAAAGCAGTGACCCAATCCTGAGTTCACCAAGCCGGACCCCCTCAACACCCTGGCTGCGCCTAGAAATTCTGTCCATAAAAGTTATGAACAGAATCGGTGACAAAGAGCAGCCCTGGCGGAGTCCAACTCTCACTGGAAACGGGTTCGACTTACTGCCGGCAATGCGGACCAAGCTCTGACACCGATCGTACAGGGACCGAACAGCTCTTATCAGGGGGTCCGGTACCCCATACTCTCGGAGCACCCCCCACAGGATTCCCCGAGGGACACGGTCGAACACCTTTTCCAAGTCCACAAAACACATTTAGACTGGTTGGGCGAACTCCCATGCACCCTCCAGGACCCTGCTAAGGGTGTTGAGCTGGTCCACTGTTCCACGACCAGGATGAAAACCACACTGTTCCTCCTGAATCCGAGGTTCGACTATCTGACGGACCCTCCTCTCCAGAACCCCCGAATAGACTTTTCCAGGGAGGCTGAGGAGTGTGATCCCTCTGTAGTTGGAACACACCCTCCGGTCCCCCTTCTTAAAGATGGGGACCACCACCCCAGTCTGCCAATCCAGAGGCACTGTCCCTGATGTCCATGCAATGTTGCAGAGACGTGTCAACCAAGACAGCCCTACAACATCCAGAGCCTTGAGGAACTCCGGGCGTATCTCATCCACCCCCGGGGCCCTGCCACCAAGGAGTTTTTTGACCACCTCGGTGACCTCAGTCCCAGAGATGGGGGAGACCACCTCCGAGTCCCCAGGCTTTGCTTCCTCATTGGAAGGCATGTTAGTGGGATTGAGGAGGTCTTCGAAGTAATCCCCCCACCGACCCACAACGTCCCGAGTCGAGGTCAGCAGCGCACCATCCCCACCATACACAGTGTTGACACTGCACTGCTTCCCCCTCCTGAGACGCCGGACAGTGGACCAGAATCTCCTCGAAGCCGTCCGAAAGTCGTTCTCCATGGCCTCCCCAAACTCCTCCCATGCCCGAGTTTTTGCCTCAGCAACCACCGAAGCTGCATTCCGCTTGGCCTGCCGGTACCCATCAGCTGCCTCCAGAGTCCCACAGGACAGCTTCACGGCATCCTTCACCGCTGGTGTCCACCAACGGGTTCGGGGATTGCCACCACGACAGGCACCGACTACCTTACGGCCACAGCTCCGGTCAGCCGCCTCAACAATAGAGGCACGGAATATGGCCCATTCGGACTCAATGTCCCCCACCTCCCTCGGGACGTGGTCGAAGTTCTGCCGGAGGTGGGAGTTGAAGCTACTTCTGACAGGGGCCTCTGCCAGACGTTCCCAGCAGACCCTCACAACACGTTTGGGCCTACCAGGCCTGACCGGCATCCTCCCCCACCATCGGAGCCAACTCACTACCAGGTGGTGATCAGTTGACAGCTCCACCCCTCTCTTCACCCGAGTGTCCAAGACATGTGGCCGCAAGTCCGACGACACGACCACAAAGTTGATCATCGAACTGAGGCCTAGGGTGTCCTGGTGCCAAGTGCACATATGAACACCCCTATGCTTGAACATGGTGTTCGTTATGGACAATCCGTGACGAGCACAGAAGTCCAATAACAAAACACCACTCGGGTTCAGATCGGGGGGGCCATTCCTCCCAATCACGCCCTTCCAGGTCTCACTGTCATTGCCCACGTGAGCATTGAAGTCTCCCAGCAGTACGAGGGAGTCCCCAGAAGGTGTGCCCTCCAGCACCCCCTCCAGGGACTCCAAAAAGGGTGGGTACTCTGAACTGCTGTTCGGTGAATACGCACAAACAACAGTTAGGACCCGTCCCCCCACCCAAAGGCGGAGGGAGGCTACCCTCTCGTCCACCGGGGTAAACCCCAATGTACAGGCTCCAAGTCGGGGGGCAATAAGTATGCCCACACCCGCTCGACGCCTCTCACCGGGGGCAACTCCAGAGTGGTAGAGAGTCCAGCCCCTCTTAAGGAGATTGGTTCCAGAGTCCAAGCTGTGCGTCGAGGTGAGCCCGACTATATCTAGCCGGAACCTCTCGACCTCGCGCACTATCTCAGGCTCCTTCCTCTTCAGAGAGGTGACATTCCACATCCCAAGAGCCAGCTTCTGTAGCCGAGGATCGGACCCCCAAGGTCCCTGCCTTCAGCCACTACCCATCTCACACTGCACCTGACCTCTTTGGCCTCTCCCATAGGTGGTGAGCCAAAGGGAAGGGGGACCCACGTTGCCTCTTCGGGGCTGTGCCCGGCCGAGCCCCATGGGTGCAAGCCCGGCCACCAGGAGCTCGCCATCGAGCCCCACCTCCAGGCCTGGCTCCAGAGGGGGGCCCCCGGTGACCTGCATCCGGGCGAGGGAAAACGCTGTCCAAATTTTGTATTCATCATAGGAGGTTTTGATGAACCGCACTTTGTCTCATCCCTCACCTAGGACCAGTTTGCCTAGGTTGCACACATACTTTGTTTAAACACTACTTTGAACACTAATGTTATAGAGCAGGTAATAAAATTAATTTTATCAACATTTAAACATTTTTATTTTTGCTGAAAATGGAGAATGATCTGTACATAGACATACTGTATATAGTTTATAACTATTAATATGCTGTGAGGTAATTCTTTTAGTAAGAAAAAGCACCTTTGTTGAGCTATCTGGAACTTTATTGGCTGTGGATATTGGGTGAATGAGCCAAGTTTGTTTTAACATTTCTATTTAAAATGATTAGGAATCAGCAGCAGAGAGGACCACAGGCTATGAAACTTGTTCTCATTAATTTTACCCTTAAAATATCAATGTAATTTGCTGATTTTAACATGATATTTTCACTCTTTTTTGAAGTATTTTTGATATATGATATATCGCATATCTTTATATAGAGAGTTATGCAGAATTAGAACTGACATGTAGGTTACGCCATACAACATTTAAAAAGATTACATATCTTCATTTATGTTCAGTTATTGGCAACAAATACTCAGGGTGAGAATATTAATAGACTGTTAATCCGTGATCATCATTTGAATAACTGTTCCATTGAAATATAAGGTTATAGTGCAGACAAAGGACTATTAACTATTAATCTTAATTCTTTGTTAGTCATTGGGTTTGTTTTTCAGTTTTAGAATGATCTTGTTTTATTTTCTTTTGTTTGGTTTGGGGGCGGGGGGGGGGGGGTGATTTTTGAATTTTGGTGAACTGCAACAGCATCTTGTTTTTAGGGGGCACCAGGATTTTGTGTTCCCGTCTTTAGGATGCAGTCATCAGGTGTTGGGGTGTGGTCTTAAAAGTCACATAATTTGGCATCGTTAGTGCAACAAAGTAGAAGTCTGTTTCATCAGACAGTCTTTGTCCTAGATTATTAATGTAAGACTAAAAACATTTTGTGAATAATTTGTCTTTTGAAACCTTGTTATTCAGACCTTTTTGCTCTGTTTCTTTCTGTTTCTAAATTTCTTGGTTTGAAAATCTGGACCAACTGTATTTATAATTGAATTCCCCTGAATTTAGCTACATCTGTTGACGAGATTATATTATCAATACTTTTTGTCGTAGTTGCATCAATGTTAATTCTTTTTTTATTTTAGCAGAACCCGTTTCTTTAAATTTTAGACATCATAAAAGACCCTAGGCACTAGGTCACTCTGCCTTCACTGCAGGTTTCTCAGTACAGATATGTGTGTACCAGTAAACCTTCACATGCTTACTACAGAATATTGTCCACTTGATGAAGTACATGTTCACCTCAGTGAGACATTTTGGTTTCAGACCAGAAAGCTTTGCTTGTTATTTCACCAATGACAGGCCCAAAGTCTTTGTCATATATGGCCAAATATAAGAATATTTGCCTACACTGTACTACATTTGAGCTTGTACAAGGGCACTCTAGACATCCATGTATGTATACCCTAATTAAAAAAATATACTATATACACAGTACTTAGATTGATTACTTTAAACTCTTGTGTTATATACATACAATATTTCTTTGTCTGTTGAAATGACTTTTCCTTTCTCTGTTTGGCAGGTAATCCTCTAGATTAATTTTTGCCACTTAATGTTGATGGGTACCATACACCCTACCCATCCTTACATCATCATCCAGGATTCCCTTCTGTGTGGAAAAAATATTCTGTATATTTCCTGTGGAGAACATTGGAAGATCAGTCTATTTATCTATAACTTGAGCCCACTTAATCAATTATAAGGTCACAGGGATACTGTCTGAACAACGTTAGGTACAAAATGCAGTGAAAAGAAGCTTAATAAGAATAAAAATAATGTGCTTACATCTATCCAGTCCTTATAATAACAATTAATGCATTATAAAGTCAACAAACAAAATAGAATATACAAAAAGGGATCTCAATGTCTTACCCTAGTTGATTAATAATTTAATTTGACTGGTTTCCAAATAACATTTGTGATAGATTAGGGGTCTCCGTGACCCCTTGAACCCTCAGACTAGACGTCAGGCACCAGGTAAAAGTCCAAATATGAATATTTATTATAATAATAAAGTGCACAAAGCACCCTCCTCTCCACAATACTCAATAATAAATCAATAACAATAAACTCAATCCTCCACTCCCAGACGCGTTGCCACCCTTCCACCCAGCTCAGCTCAATGTCTGGGCTTTCCCACAATCCTTTTATATTCCCTGACCCGGAGGTGTTCCTGTCCAACAGTCCACAGTTCCTTTTTCCTTCCGGGTCAGGGTAAACAGTCCTTTTCTTCAACCCGGGAGCACGTCGCTCCTTCCTGTCACGTAACTGTGACGTACTCCCGGGTTATAGGGCACAGAAGAGTCCATGAGCCCCCCTACAGCGACTCCCGGTGGCCCCCAAGGTATCCAGCAGGGCTGTGTATAAAAACTGCATAGTCCATGAGGCTCTGCTGGAACTCGGGGCACGTCCACGCTGCTGGGAGAGCTCCTCCTGGCGGCCTGGGAGTGAGGGCCGGAGTAGAAAGCCGGCAATCCTTCACACATTGTACAGAATATATTAATCTTTGATAGTTAATTTTTTACAAACTGAGAATGAAGATTTTAAGAGTGATTTTAAGATTGTGTAAAATTATCTAACAGGGCGTGTAATCAGAATTATCTTAATATAAATTCATTCATGGTGCAAAGATGCATATACAGTAGCTTAGAAATATTACAACACACTGTTCAATGAAGAAAATATGCATCTTCAGGTCTTCGGGCTGGAAGATTTCAGGACACATCATAATAATAGAAATAACAGAGATTGTGGTAGACTTTGTTGTGTGTTGAATGCATTTTCACTTCAGGATCAGCAGACAATGACAAAATAAAATGCACCTTGAAGCACTCCAATTAGGATCAAGCTTTTGAGTTGGAACATGAAGTACCAGACAAGAATCGAGAACTAGAGGACAAAAGGATCTTAATACTATTTAGTGTATTCTACGACAATTCATTAAAGTACCTGGAAGCAATAGAACAAATAGTGTAGATTCTTCTGAAGAGTTAGTGAAGGTATTGTAAAAGTGTTATGGATAACTGTTCCACCATAAATATGATAATACTGAATTTTAAAGATAAGACTCTTTAATTACAGAGTGAAAGCAAATCTGAAAAGTATTCTCAACCAGGGCTCCCCAACTTTGGTCCTGGAGGGTTGCAGTGGCTAAAAGGTTTCATTCTAACCCTTTTCTTAATTAGTGACCTGTTTTTGCTGCTAATTAACTTCTTTTGAATTAGTTTTATTTGACCTGCTCTTGGAGACACAGACCAGTTAATTGTTTCTTTTTCCTTAATTAGCAGCCAAACAATAATGAGATACAAAATGAACCCAAACATGACTAGCAGACTGAGTCTGCTGCTTCTTCTTCTTTCGACTGCTCCTGTTAGGGGTTGTCACAGCGGATCATCTTTTTCCTATCTTCCTGTCCTGTGCATCTTGCTCTGTTACACCCATCACCTGCATGTCCTCTCTCACCACATCCATACACCTTCTCTTAGGCCTTCCTCTTTTCCTCTTGCCTGGCAGCTCTATCTTTAACATCTTTTTCCCAATATACCCAGCATCACTTCTCTGCACATGTCCAAACCAACACAATCTCGCCTCAGTGACTTTGTCTCCCAACTTTCCAACCTGAGCTGACCCTCTAATGTACTAGTTTTTAATTCTGTCCATGCTTGTCACACCCAATGCAAATCTTAGCATCTTTAACTCAGCCATCTCCAGCTCTGTCTCCTGCTTTCTGGTCAGTGCCACCATCTCCAACCCATATAACTTAGCTGGTCTCACTACCATCCTGTAGACCTTCCCTTCCACTCTTGCTGATACCCATCTGTCACAAATTACTCCTGACACTCTTCTCCACCCATTCCACCCTGCCTGCACTCTCTTTTTTACCTCTGTTCCACAATCCCCGTTACTCTGTACTGTTGATCCCAAGTATTTAAACTCATCCACCTTTGCCACCTCTACCCTCTGCATCCTCACCATTCCACTGACCTCCCTCTCATTTACACACATGTATTCTGTCTTGTTCCTACTGACCTTCATTCTTCTCCTCTCTAGAGCATATCTCCACCTCTCCAGGGTCTCCTCAACCTGCTCCCTACTCTCACTACAGATCACAATGTTATCAGCAAACATCATAGTCCACGGGGACTCCTGTCTAATCTCGTCTGTCAACCTGTCCATCAACACTGCAAATAAGAAAGGGCTCAGAGGCAATCCCTGATGTAATCTCACCTCCACATTGAATGTATTCATCACTCCTACCTCAGTACTCACCACTGTCACACTTCCCTCGTACATGTCCTGTACAACTCTTACAAACTTCTCTGCCACTCCCGACTTCCTCATACAATACCACAACTCCTCCTGAGGCACCCTATCATATGCTTTCTCCAGGTCCACAAAGACGCAATGCAGCTCCTTCTGGCCTTGTCTATACTTCTCCATCAACACCCTCAGAAGCAAACATTGCATCTCTTGTGTTCTTTCTTGGTATGAAACCATACTGCTGCTCAGTAATTATCACTTCCAATCTTAACTGAACTTCAACTACTCTTTCCCATAACTTCATGCTTTGGCTCATCAATTTTATCCTTATGTAGTTACTACAGCTCTGCACATCCCCCTTATTCTTAAAATCGGTACCACTACGCTCCTTTTCCACTCCTCAGGCATCCTCTCACTTTCCAAGATTCTGTTAAACAATCTGGTTAACCAATAGTATTCAGTGAATTTAATAAGATTTGTAAAAATGGCATTATAGCTCACTCCTTTATTCAAAATAGTTTACTGTCAAAAGTTTTTTCTTAGATAAGAACTGGCCTATAAAGTCATTTCTCTTTGTTATTGATAGATTGTATCGCTGCTGTATGTGAATTTCCTACTGACCCAGAAGCAATTTCTGTTTTAAGTCAACACTGACATTCTGATGATCAGTACTTGACATGTTTTTCCCCTTTCTTATCGTTCATTTTTTTATTTTGTGCAAGGAAATTTTATTGTATGAAATACTGTATATATGTTGTAAATTTACTTACACTAACTATAGGAATATACACAATCATGTTTTTGCTATGTTATATATAGTTTTTGTTATGTTTTGAATGTGTTTGCTATGAAAAGAATGTGCATACTGTATTTCTGCAGTGAAGCTACTTTTCACATTGATTTCGCCAGGAAAAGTGGACCCCTGAAGTGAAAAGAATCTCTTAACTATCTCACTATTTTATCATGTATTTATTGATGTAGATACTGTAGGTACAATTTAGTTCCACAAATTAAGTTTTTGTTTGGTATAGGGTATAGGTTTGTTGTTTTTCGGCATCAAAAATTTTCCCTGTGAAATATGTTTAATTGTTGGAACATTTTAACATTGTGATTTAAAGTACACTATATTAATAGTTGTCTTAGAATTCTATTTATATCAATTGTGATGAATATGTCTTCCAAAAACTAACATTTGATTTTGATTTAAATGACACTAACAAGAGCTTGCTTTCTTGGAAGAATAAATAAAAAGAATAGGTCTTTCTGGGTCAACAGAATTATATTTTGTCTTTCAAGTTATATTTTCTCTTCTTGTGCTGTATGCGTGTACAGTAGTAAATGGCTACAACAAGCAAAATCTAATCTTTCTTATTTTACTTTTCACTGTGTTCTGTATATTGCCTATGTACTGGTACTGCAAGCATTGATAGGGGCCTACAAGATTCACATAAAAGTAAGAAGGTACCCACAGGTTCTATACAAGTATTCCGCTGTAGGCTGAGTATTTATAGTGAATATTACTTAATGATGTCACAGAGGGTTTACAATGGAATTGAGTGTACCTACATCAGTTGCAGTTGGGAGAGGAATTATACTGTAAATAGTTCCTTATTATTTATGTGTTGGGCAGGCTATCCTAGTGTTGCTTAATATTCTTTAGCTGGATCTCAGTACTGCAGGAACACCTGGAGCCATTTGGCAGAGTATTAGGAGTAAGGCCTCAGAAGTTCCTGATCCAGCAATTGTTTTCTGATTGCCGTCAGAAGTAAATCTTGGCCAAGATTTAAAATCTCCTTCATTCTAGCCCATTATTGAAGCCTATTAGAGAATCAAGACAAGGGATTGAATGGCTGGAGGGAGAGAACTTAGTGAAGGGTGAAACAAGGGAACATTTCTTCACTCGTTAGTAGGAGTGTGGACCGGCCATCCCAGATTTTATACTAGGGCTTATATTCATTGAAAAAAGACCAGAATGGTTGCAGAGTTATTATTTTACTACTGTTTTATTTTTTAAATGCTTCTTCCTTTGTCTGTGCCTTCCTTCGTATTTTTTCCTCTTAAGTTTGATCTTTTCTGGGCATCATTCTAGTCTCAGAGTAGTCTCAAGAGAACCCCCAATTATTCTATATATTTAATATAATGTTCTCAAAAACATTATCTACCTCACAGTTTTGGGGGCCAGAGCCTATTCTGGATATCCTGGGATCAAGGTTGGAAGCAGCGTTGCATAGGTTTCCAATCCATCTCATGACATCCATATACACGTGTCAATTTTAAATTGACATTTAATCTGACATACACATCATTGGTGTGTGAAGGGAACAACAGTACCAGAAGAAAAACATATATTGATATAGGGAGAACATGCAAAGTCCACACAGACAACACCCAGGTGTGAAATTTAAAACCCCAGCAATGGATCTGTGAGGCAGCAACATTAACCACTGCACCATCATGCTTCCGCAATGCAGGAAAGTAGCAGTTTTTTTTTCTAGGCCCAATCATTGTTTTTGTAGATTTTTCTGTGTACTTCAGTTTTCTGCCCTAACTCAATGATTTGTACGTTAGGGTGATTGGTGATTCTGCATTGGTCTGGTAGGTTAATGTGGCATGGTGTGGCAATATGTGCTCTATAGTGTAGTAGATCAACATTCCATTCCATCCTTACAAATAAAGTTGCCAGAATAGGCTTCAGCTGATTGTGGCAGTGTAATGGAAAAGTAAAGTTTCATAAATATCTGTATTATACATCAATTCTCCCTCCAACCAGCTTTTTAATGAGCCTGTTGGTGCAGATGGGGCATTCCATGGATGCAGTTGTCTCAAGATAATTTAATGACCATAACAGCATACTTTTTTTAGATACTTGTACATTACCAGTTGCGTTTTTTTGCATACAATACATAGTAATCTCAAGAATGAGTGATCTTAATTAAAATAAAATGAATTTGTAAATGTATTGATACGTTTATTGTTTTATATTCACTACACAATTATGACTATATTTCAGTTTGACGTAAGTTTTTGACAAATTGTGACAGTGCAGCGTGTTGACAAAATATACTATCAAGAAAGATATAATTTACCTATTTAAACCTTTTCATTTAATGTTGAGAGCATTGCTGAAATGGTAAAGCTATCTGATGTAAATGTTTACGTGTCTTTGTGTATACAGTTAAATCAAACAATTCTTTTTCTTACTGTAAGTTAGGTAAATGTCCATAAAAATTTCAGAGATGGGCTTTCTGATATGTAACAGAATAGTTTATGAAGTAGTGATGGGAGCAGCTCACCAAGCTCTGTGGCTTGCACTGAAGCATGACAGGCTCGTTAAATTTTAATCTGTTGTAGCTCAGTGGGTCTTGTGATGTATTTACCAATATCATTGTTCCAGATGGGGAGCCATCAGTATGATGAGTGCCAAAGGTTTATGAGGGAATGTGAAAGGTCTCCATGGTTAATTTCTGGAATTCCCCTGGTAAACGTTACTTAGTAGAAGAAAAAAAGATACCAAATCATATATAAGAAAATACTTTTCAGCCCTTCAAGCTATATGAGCATGCATTGTGTTTCATTAACACTGATTTCATGCCATGGAGCATTTAACTTTATAGCATTTGTAGAATACAAAGAGTAGTAATTAAGTGCATTGACCATTCTTCACAATTTTTGCATGTACTATCTTGTTATGGTACAAGTATATCTACTCTGTGCCAAAAAGGTTTCTGTCATCATTAGCACTCATTCTTTATTGTTCCAAGGGTCATTTTTAAAGGTATTTCAGTAAGATTTGTTTACTTAACTGCCCTGTTTTGTTTGATTTTTTAAATCAAATTGCCACTTTTATACTTTACTCCTTGCTGAAATTAAGCAGTTTATATGTACTGCACTACTACATGTTATGACAATGTGTTTGAAAGAAGATACTAAAAATCTATAATTGAGAAAGTCATTATCTTGAAATTTAAAATGAAATAATGATGAATGCAATGGTAGTATAAACACTGCTGCATGTCTTAACAAAGTATTTGACAGGACAAACTTCTTAAAGTTTCATCTTTCTTAACATGTATTCAGATTACAGTAAATCAAGCCACATTTTATTGTTTTTATATAAAGTTTCAGGAGTCATCATTTCTTTTTGCATGTCTTTAAAATTTTTCATCTATCCTGGAAAAGAATGCTTTGTTTTGCAAGACTCTTTCAAGTGTCTAATCGAGTCAGTTAATTTCTATATATTATTATATTCCACCTGTAAGCCAAACATACTGCACATTAATTGCAAATACAGCTCACTCAGAATACATCACCAACTAATACACCACAAAAGCAAATTATATGATTTAAAAAAAAATAACATTGTCAAACCTGCTTAATTCAGTTCAGTGTCATAAAGGAATGGTGCCTATCATCTGTTGCAAGCCTTAAAATGAGTTGGCAGTCCCATGCATGGCCCATTCCTGTATATATCCACACACTCTTATCACACAGCCTTTTTTGCAGTTGCCAGTAGCAATGAAGATGTCCGAGGAAAAATGGAATACCTCGTATAAAACCCATGCAAAGGTGGGAATAACATAAAAACTCCATACAAAGAATGAACGCTGCTGCCGGCAAAAACATGAAATATGTTGAGTAAAATACACATACTGTTTATGCATCTTTCTAAAACCTAGTAATAGTTTCTTAACATGTTACAGTGTCTCTAGTCATAAATGTGCCTCTGTAAGCCAAGATATTTTTTTCTATGCGGGAGCAATGTGTTGATTGTAAAAATACTACTATTACTATTAGTACTACTACAGACAGGCTATATATTTTTACTGCTTAATCTTTATGTTTGTTTGGCAGATGAACAAAAATTGGTTTTGAACCTGCCTTCTTAACTGATAATTTACAGTATATATATGTCCACTGGTATGCATCATCACTGCTGTTATTGGAAGGAACAGTGAAATGTTATTTTAAGAGTTGTATATTTAAAACCAGAAAGGGACTTTTTAAGGACATTTTTCAAATGGAACTAAGAACTATGCCTAAGACATGTCAATCACCCAGAGAGAACCTGTAGCATTCAAGGGGGGAGCCAGAACATGAGATAGGAGGCATGTGCATGTCTGGGTAAATAACAATTGCCTTAAACTTTTGACTGTTTGAAACCCAGTTGCCTTCCAGAAGTTAACCGAACCAAAGACAATCACATTTTTTGAGTATTTGAAACAGCAACACTACCAGGCACAGTATAAGAATGTGGATATAAGCAGACTTAATACATCATTGCTATCCAGGTTCTAGTGTGAAAAGGACTAGCAATTTTTAATGTGAAGTTCAAATATGATAAATCTAGACAACATGGTGTGCAGTAGAAACTAGTGGATAGTTTAATAATAATACTATAATAATAATAATACAATGATTTAATTCTAGTAGGAGATGAACTCTGGAAGGTTACTCAGTTGGGGAGGAACATCATGCAAACAAATGTATGCAGATGGATGAGGTTTACAGAATAGCAAATGTGAATGTAAATAACAAAATAAAATAAACTAAAAATAATCATTAATAAAATAAAAAATAATACCTTTGACACATGAAATTTTACTAAGCTTTCAGAATGATGTGGTGTTAGACCAGGATGTGCTTGTCATCACTAAACCTTTCAAAGGAATACAACTGTCTCCCTGATGGAACTTATCTACATGAAAGCCTTAAAGCAAAAACCTATGCTGATACAAGTTTGAAAGTGAAACTAAGTAGGCCTAGTTAAGTCTAGGCTATGTCATGGACAGAGATAGATTTAGTGATTTATCCATAAAAGATAAAGGATAACCACGGTCATCTAATCTAAAAGTTAGTGCTAAATCAGTTAAGTGTGATCCCAGAGGCATATAAAGAATACTGTTTTGTTTTGTTTTTTTGATTAAAAAAAAGGTATGACACGGCTTGTTTTATAAAGAAAACTCAAACAGCCATCTGGTCTCATCTAAAGGAATGAGACCTCAGGCTCTAAGTTTGGATATCCTCTGCCTAGACCTGAAAATGTAAATCATTAGAAGACAAATCCTAGTAAAAAACTAGGTTTTGCTAGATATGTTGATACAGCACAGAGATATGGCAAATTACTGACACAGCTGCCCAGAATGCCAACTACCAGCTAGTTTCAGATATGAAATAAACCATACCTACAAACTGTGCCAGGCTTTGTTTCAAATTCTGTTAAAAAAAAAAATAAAGATGTGTATAGATAGACCAGTTCTGATCACAATGATACAAAAATTAAAACATAAAGTAAAATAAACAAAGCAGGTTGGGGTAAGAACAAACCAAGTGCATTTCCTAGAATAAAGGACATGACCTGCTCTGGCAGTTCGTTGGAATGTGCTAATTTCTAATTAGTGTTATGAAATGTAAAAGAGGATATTAGTTTAGATTTCATGGAAGTCTATGCAAGATATTAATAAAGATCCAGAGGTTATGCAGTTGCCTGCCTTGATGCCTTTAGTCCAGTTTAAGCAATTCACATCCAACTTTTTGGAAATCAAATCAACATAGCTAGGCCTAGTGTTACTTGAAGTAAATTTACTGTAGCATAATTGCAGTAGAACATTTAAGATTCACCTTTGGATGTTGCATCCTGTTTCTGTCTGTCAGTAGTGGGTTTCTGGATTGTTTTTAGTGTTACGTAATAATTTCATGTGCAATTTTGCCAAAATTTCCTATTGTTTAGTTTGACACAGTTGATAAGTACTAAAAGAGGCACTTTAAAAATCTAAAGGTGCACGTCTGTTTTGAGCTATTGGTATGATGTCTAGATGTTTTTTTAGTCTTTAATTGGTCATTGAACACTAATTAGAACAGAGTGAACTGTGTTATGGGGTGGACAAAACAGGGAAGTCAAACCATTCTTTTCATATCATCTGACACTGTTTCCAATCCCATCTTCTTAAGGCCAGTTTATACTTCACACTCAGAACGCATACATTCACACATCATGGCTGTTATGCATTTCCACTGTTTATTTGAAGTATCCTCTGAGCATATCCAGAGAAATTAACATGATGCATCCACGAGTTGCAGTACCAGCAAAAAATCGGTGGGTGCAGTGTGTTCAAGTTGGAACATGATATGAGATCCCACAGGATCAGTGTGAGTGCATCGAAGTTTGGTGAATGGTTAGGTGTGGTGAAACAAATACTCAAACTTACTGTAAATGCTGACATACAAATATATTTGTGGTGCTTTTCTTTATCTATTTCTCGCGTAGGGAATATAAGCGTTGAATATTCTTCATCGTAATGACGTGATACATTTTAAAAGCCTCATGTACCATCTTCTTTTTTTTTTTTTTTTTTTTTTTTTTTTTGCACCTTCACAACAGCATCAGAATATATGGAAGTGTATTTGAGCCGCAGAGAAAAAAATAGGGACACAGTGAAGAAATAAAAGGTCTATTTCGTGATTAAAGTGGAAATTTCAACTTTAATCTTGTAGTTTATTTTGTCATTAAAGTAGAATGCCGTAAGTTAAAACTAATCCAGTTGTTAATCACTACGTGACTCTAGGGCTTCCTCCTGTGCTGACAGCAGCAGCAGGCAGCGATTACCACACAGAACACATTAAACTTATCATTTTCCAGCTCCCTGCATATTTAGAATCCTTAGATTTATACATTCAGGATGAAATGTGTTAAGCATGTATGTTACAATTTACAGATAAATTGATAGCTTCATTTAAATAATTAATACTGTTAATAATTACAAATGTGGGGGCAGTACAGTGGCAGAACGCTAGCTCTGCTGCATCGCAGGGAGTCACATACCTGGTGTTCTTTGTCGGGGGTTTGTATGTTTTCCTGGTGGGTTTCCACAATGTGCTCTGATTTCCTTCTGAGGATTTGCAGGTTTGGGGATTTAGTGATGCTAAAATGACTCTAGTGTATGTGTGTGCTTGTATTCACCTTGCGATGTGCTGATGCCCTGTCCAGGGTTTGTTTCTGCCTTACGCCTGATGCTTAATGAAATTGCCGTGTGAAAGCACAACAAACTAATGGAAACAATTGGAATGACTGATACAAATGACAAAAGTCATGTAGCACCATTACAGCCTTAATATTATTATTTAGGAGTGAAATTGGTCTACGAGATACATATTGTTGGAAGTTTAACTTTCTTTATAAAGACAGTAATTGATTCTTGGTGAAAATTTGTTTCACAGAATTTTATTTTTTCTAGCATCAGTAAATATTGCCAACAGCAATAATGCTATCTGGTCCTTCCGCTTTGCAATTAGTTTATGATATCTTGAATTTCAGGGATCCTCATAGTTCTATCAAGATCTTGTAGAGTATTAAGCTGTGGTCTATGTATTTTGTTAGATAAGTTCTTGACTTGAACCTCACCTTCTTTACACTTTAATTAATACAGGGATTTACAGTATTCCTTCAGTATAATCTCCATAATTATTCTCTAAACTTAGCACATGTACATACTACATAGTACATGTAGTATTAAAATGTTTGTTTTTTTTTTTTTTTTTTTTGCCTTTTCCCATTTTCGTAATGTTTATGGTATGTCATAAAGATGAGTTGCTCTGTTGCTTTTTTTTGTTTGTTTTTTTTTTGTGTGAAAAGGTTCAATTTGTACACCCATTCTTTTCCAATAGAATGCATCATTTGGCAGTCTGCCACAATCCTAATTAATTACAGAAATCATGGGTAACTGTTTATATTTCCCTTCTAGTATTTTAATGTGATGCATATTAGATAATTTGTTCTCTTAAAATTGAATTCATCATTTCCTAGAGTTTTCGTAGGGTAATCTCTTGGGAAATATTCATCTCTCTAAGACAGTGTTTTTTAAACTGTGGGTTGGTTGCAAGACATCTATAATTGGGACACGCTGAGTTGAGAATTACAAATGAGAAAGGGTTGCAAAAGGTTTGAAGATGGATGTCTGCGTGCATGGCTGATACAAAGCCCCACGGACAACAATCGGAATTTCTCCAAGGAGGAGAGGACGACATTAGGCTAGGGGTGATTCTCCAAAGGGCTAGGACAAGGATTTGCTAGCAGCTATTCTCCAAGGGGGAGAGGATGACAATTGGCTGGCAGCAATTCTCCAAGGGGGAGAGGACATCAATTGGTCAAGGAAGAACCAATCCTAAACAGATGACAATCGGCAGCAATTAACACTGTAATATGCAGTTCTGTTTATAGCGGCTGGGTCTTAGAAGTCCAGAAATGTATGGATTCAACTGTTTTTAAGCAAAATCTCTTTCTTCTATTGGATGTAAAGTAATATATTTTGTCAAATCTAATCATAAGGCATCATGGGTACAATTTTCTGGGAAAGCAATTTCCATATACAATTTCTGTTTTTACTTTGAAATAATCTCTTAAAATTTTAGAAACAAATTCTGGTATGAATTTCATTGGATTACCAATTAAGTTTTTGGTAGTTCCACAATTCTGTTTTTTTCCTTTTTGAATTTTTCTGAGATGCCCAAACTTTATCAGTGTTTTACATTGATATTTTATAGCAGTTATTCTTTCAACAGTGGTTGCCACTTGTCCCAGTTATTCAAGTGAGCTTTTGTTTCACATCCTCAAGTTAACCTGCCAACACGTTAATTTTATTCAAAATTTAGCTCATTATGTTCTCTTTATTATTTTTCATTTCTTCAAATATTTTTTCAGTCTTGCCTTGAAACATTTACTTGAGTGCTCCTCCAAAGTTTTCATGGCCTAATTTTCAGAATTAAGCAGCACTGGGCTAGGTGCTCCTTTGCATGCCAGCCAGTTGAGGAACCCAGCTGATTGGAGCACATGTCTCCTCTTCTTCAACCTACAACAGGGCATGATGAGTCACTGACTTTGGCTTAAACTTCACTGGCACTTTAAAGGTCTTTTCCTTTTCTGTAATATTTTTCTGTTCCCTTTTGAATGGATGTTTGACATGATGCTGTATAATTGTAGGAGTCACACTAGAATTGTTGGAATACAGGGTGTATGTCTATTATTAAATGTATAAATACTGCACTGCACCACTGCAGGTAGAGCACTGTCTTCTTCAGTACTTTGACCATGTACCATATGTACATATGTATCTTGTGTTCAATAAATATTTCTGAGGATTCACATCCCATTCATTTCTACTTCTTGCCTTGCAGCTGTTGCTCCAAAAACATATTCCAATTTATTGGAATCTCTGTTCCAATAAATTGGATTATGCAGATAAAGAACTGTAAAGTACTGAATATTTGTGTAACTTTAAATGGTTTGCTATATCAAAGTCAGTTGTTGCAAGGAATATATCAGCTGTATTTGTTTTGTGTATTCCTCTGTAGAGTTTTAAAATTTTGGTTATCTTTAGCCAGCATCTTTATGCATAGAAGTCTTTTATTTAAATCTATTAACTGAAGTATTTGGTGCAGGTACACACCTTATACAGTCATTTCCACTACCATCTTTTCCAAAATATTAGAGATGAATGAAGAAATTAATACTGCAGAGTACTGCAGCATTTTTCATTGCAACATATTGCCAATACAAAGAGGATGGGATTAACCCTTATGGTGTTCCATCTGTACAATCTTAGAATCAGTACACAGGATGAAATAATAATTTGTGGTGGAAATAGTATGTCAATGTTCTACATGCAGTATATCTCATAGCTACCCTGTATGTACGTTTAAGTAGCCCCAGGAATTTTAAACACATTCTTATATGTTGTGGCACCTGGCTGGGGTTCATGCCCAGCCGGGATGCCCAAGAGGACCGGACGAGGGCTTGTGCCTCCTCCAGAACACGAGGGGGCGTCCGCCTTGGTTGCCTTGGGGGCCATGGGTACAGAGCATGGAAGCTCTACCCTGTAGGGGCCCATGGTCACCGCCAGGGGACGCCCTGATGCCTTGGGAGCCCTGGACCTCAGCACTTCCGCCACACCCGGAAGTGCTGGGGGGAAGAGGATTGGGGACACCCGTAGGACTTCCGGATACACTGGCAGAGCTTCCGCCACACAGGGGTGTGGCTACAGAAGCTCCTCAGGATGCACCTGGAGTCCATCCGGGGTGTATAAAAGGGGCCGCCTCCCTCCAGTCAATGGCAAGAGTCGGGAGGAGTAGGACAAAGCTCGGAGGAGAGGAGTGGAGGTGGACCTGAGAGACTGAAGGCATTGTGTTGTGTGGCCAAGGACTGAAGGGGAGATTGGTGCCGAGGCACTGGGTTGTGCTCACGATAAGTGTAAATAGTAGTGTATAATAAACGTGTGGTGGACTTTAAAATGCTCTCCGTCTGTCTATGTCCGGGTCATATTCCACAATGTACACATTCTAACAATTGTTTTAATATTAATTGCAATTATTTGTTAACAGATCAGGTCTAATCTCACAGCAACTAACCAAGATCCAAATTTAGGTCTGCTGCCATGTTTATGTGCATTCTACAGGTGCTGGTCATAAAATTAGAATATCATGACAAAGTTGATTTATTTCAGTAATTCCATTCAAAAAGTGAAACTTGTATATTAGATTCATTCATTACACACAGACTGATGTATTTCAAATGTTTATTTCTTTTAATGTTGATGATTATAACTGACAACTAATGAAAGTCCCAAATTCAGTATCTCGGAAAATTAGAATATTGTGAAAAGGTTCAATATTGAAGACACCTGGTGCCACACTCTAATCAGCTAATTAACTCAAAACACCTGCAAAAGCCTTTAAATGGTCTCTCAGTCTAGTTCTGTAGGCTACACAATCATGGGGAAGACTGCTGACTTGACAGTTGTCCAAAAGATGACCATTGACTCCTTGCACAAGGAGGGCCAAACACAAAATATCATTGGTAAAGAGGCTGGCTGTTCACAGAGCTCTGTGTCCAAGCACATTAATAGAGAGGTGAAGGGAAGGACAAGATGTGGTAGAAAAAAGTGTACAAGCAATAGGGATAACCGCACCCTGGAGAGGATTGTGAAACAAAACCCATTCAAAAATGTGGGGGAGATTCACAAAAAATGGACTGCAGCTGGAGTCAGTGCTTCAAGAACCACCACGCACAGACGTATGCAAGACATGGGTTTCAGCTGTCGCATTCCTTGTGTCAAGCCACTCTTGAACAAGAGACAGCGTCAGAAGCGTCTCGCCTTTGGACTGCTGCTGAGTAGTCCAAAGTTATGTTCTCTGATGAAAGTAAATTTTGCATTTCCTTTGGAAATCAAGGTCCCAGAGTCTGGAGGAAGAGAGGAGAGGCACAGAATCCATGTTGCGTGAGGTCCAGTGTAAAGTTTCCATAGTCAGTGATGGTTTGGGGTGCCATGTCATCTGCTGGTGTTGGTCCATTGTGTTTTCTGAGGTCCAAGGTCAACGCAGCCGTCTACCAGGAAGTTTTAGAGCATTTCATGCTTCTTGCTGCTGACGAACTTTATGGAGATGCAGATTTCATTTTCCAACAGGACCTGGTACCTGCACACAGTGCCAAAGCTACCAGTACCTGGTTTAAGGACCATGGTATCCCTGTTCTTGATTGGCCAGCAAACTCGCCTGATGGGTATTGTGAAGAGGAAGATGCAATACGCCAGACCCAACAATTCAGAAGAGCTGAAGGCCACTATCAGAGCAACATGGGCTCTCATAACACCTGAGCAGTGCCACAGATGGATCGACTCCATGCCACGCGGCATTGCTGCAGTAATCCAGGCCAAAGGAGCCCTAACTAAATATTGAGTGCTGTACATGCTCATACTTTTCATGTTCATACCTTTCAGTTGGCCAACATTTCTAAAAATCCTTTTTTTGCATTGGTCTTAATTGATATTCTAATTTTCCGAGATACTGAATTTGGGAGTTTCATTAGTTGTCAGTTATAATCGTCAACATTAAAAGAAATAAACATTTGAAATACATTAGTCTGTATGTAATGAATGAATCTAATATACAAGTTTCACTTTTTGAATGGAATTACTGAAATAAATCAACTTTGTCGTGATATTCTAATTTTATGACCAGCACCTGTATGTACCATAACTGATTATTTTCAGTATCAGTGTGCTGTATATTGCTGGGTATTCGAAAAAAAAATTCCACAAATAAATAGGTAAATGTTCAAGTGAGGTGAATTGTGTTTCATTAGGCATAATAAATTGACACATTTTCACTTTTTGGGATTTAACTTCAATTGTAACCTTAGTTAAATAAAAGGGAATATACTTTGCAATATATTCCAGAATTGAATCTCAATATTTGATATTTTAAAGCATGAAAATGTCGGTATAATTGCATTGTGACTTTGCGATTGAGATAGTTTTGTTTCAGGCCTTACAAAATGCTGTTTATGTAATATCAGAATCAAAAATCACTTTATTGAATAGGTACATAGAGAAAAGCCAAGCAAAATGACACCTTTTATTGGCTAACTAAAAAGATTACAATATGCAAACTCGAGGCAACTCAGGCCCCTTCTTCACTAATATATACTAGGAATTTGTCTTGATAGTATTGGTGCAACATACAAGGACAACACAGAATACAAAAAAAAATATATAAGAGAATAAAATATAAAATAATAAAATATCATGCAGCCTACAAGGGGGAAAAAAAAGAGTAGGATTAAAATGTCCAGGTAGTCTAGTGTGCAGGTATTCTGTAGAAAGATACTGAGTAGAAGCCCAGACCTGATTATTAAGAATAACTGCACGTGGAACAAAATGTTTAGGTGATGTGTTGTTTTAGCTTTTGCTGCCCAAAGACTATTGCCAGAGGGAGGTCTTTGGATCAGGTGATCCCCTGGGTGAGTCGGATCAGCAATATTCCTTGCTGTCTGCTACCTTACACTGGACTCATGTAGGATTTGAACATGAGGTAAGTTGTAGCCTATGATTCTTTCACATGCTCTGATGATGCGTTGCCTTAGCTATATTTTTAAATGAATTTAATATATTGATAATAAAAGGTATCAATCTCAATCAAAACATGAAAATTTCTGAGTGACCCTAAACTTTTAAACAGTAGTGTGTGTGTGTGTGTGTGTGTATGCTTTAATCGAAATCTTTGCCACTTCAATGTGGACCTGTTTGGTACATCTAAGGCTTTTTCTTTCACCTTTGGACTGTGGTACCATACAGCCCTTTTGTATACTGGGAGAACGGGCAAAGTACTTTTAAAATTTATATAAAAAAAAGCAAATTAATATATACTATGATAAAGAGGAAAAAACTTTGAGTAGAACATTTCCAAACGTATCCTTATTGTTTTCCAGTTTTTTTGCCTATGTAAAGCAACACAGACTTAATACTTATGCAAATAGTACTTCTTTTTCTTTTTGAGGTAATTTTTGTAACATAAAACAATATCATTGCGTTTCACTGCTTTGAAGTTAAATCAAGTAAAATTTCGGCATAGGATTTGTTATTCAGTAAAATCATAGAACTAGTCGGTAGTTTTTCAAATCAGTGTAAACATTAGAGTACTGAAATGCAGCATATTGCAGTGTTGTGTGATATGTGCAGAGGATACATCGATGACTTTCCATCAGTGATTCCTTAAAACAGCTACTAGATTTTTAAAGGCTTACCCTGAAAGTCCTTGGTGCAGTTATCCAAAATTCAAGAGACACAAAATAATTATAGTATAAAAGTGTTTTTGTGTTTGCGGTGCTTTGCCTGCTGAAATGCAGTGTATGTTTTATGGTCATTTGGCAGGTAGTACCTCCATCAAGACAATTTTTTCATATGTCTTTATTTATGATGTTGTGTTTTTTTTATATAATTAGCGGGACATTGTTGTTTTTCTTCTTAGTCAAAATAAAGTAATTCTGTATCAAATTAGGTTTTATTTAAGTAAACACTATAGAGCAGTTATTCTCAGATTTGCCAGTGGATAACCCCTGTGGCTGAAGGATTTTGTTTCAAACAGTTTCTTAATAAGTGGCCAGTTCCTGTCTTTTATTTAATCCTAGGTTTTCATTAGCTGCTTTCTTTTGGCTTTTAGTGTTTACTCACTAAAATACCCAACAATATCTGTTTTATATTTTTCCTCAGTTCAGTTCATACATATTTCCACTTGTGAGCTGATCACACTATACACCATTACACTTGTAGTAGAGTTAGTTTGTAACATGTTTGACTTTCTGTAGTGTCTGTACCCTAGTCAGGGAATTATTTCAGTTTTGTAATCAAAAAGGTGCTTACACATTTAAGTAGGAAAAAAAATGAAGTTCATGTGACTACTTCCTGGGTAAGGCTAGTAGTTGTAAACAAAAGAGAGTGAAAATGAGAAACAGCAGTCATCTTGACAAGACTGTGAAACATGGAAATGTGTTGCCATTTTGAATGGTTGTGTACACAGTTTATTATTGTTGAATTACAACTTTGTTTTAGTAATGTAGAGCAGGAGAAGAAACTTTAGAGAGAGTAACTTTTCTTTTGTTTTCTGTTGTTTCCTCATATACATATTTTTTCTGTTTTCTCTAAACCTTTGTGTACTGAGAAAAGCAATCCAGGGGACAAAACTAGTAATAGTCCTAATAAATGTTTTACACTTTCTCAGGATGTTCCTTTTTATATGCATTTTTGGATTAATTGCATAAAATGTTTTTTTTTTTCTTTTAACTTTTGCTTAAATAAGGATGGACAAAAATTTTGCTTTCTTTAAACTCATTAAAAGATTTTGAACAAAAACTTATTTTTCTTAGGACTGTGTCTTTTTTGTTTTCCAAAAAGTATGTTTTTGACACTTTTAACTATCTTGTCCTGGCGTTATTAAATATGAGGTGGGAACAGATCTGCTCATTGCATTCCAATTGTTTTTATTATTTATTCAATTGTTCCTTTCATTTTGGTAAGGATGCTGCTTTATTAGATTTCAAACTTGTATTGTCTAGTACAGGGTTGGGCAATGTTGGTCCTGGAGAGCCACAGTGGCTGCAGGTTTTTGTTTCAACCCAGTTTCTTAATGAGAAGTCAATTATTGCTGATGAAAAAGCGGCATCCGGATAAGTTGCCCCCCACTTTTCGCCCCAACACATGTTGCCCTCGCCCAACCTTTCGCCGCAACTATATTTTGCTCTGGTATTTATGTACATATCTATAATTGCAATTAAAAATTTAATAAACCTTACCCAACATTGAAAATAAAAAAAAGTTCACTCAGGTAGTGTTCTTATATGACTCACAGATCAATGTGTTCCACTGAAAATAGTATGCGTGATTGCCTCCCTAAAAGGTGAGTATTGTACTTAAAATTTAATCCGTGTTATGTGATATAGTATTGTATGATTGTACTGGATTTCGCACGTTTTTTTTTTGCCAGCACTACGGCCGTTTCAAGACGTGCGTTTACGGTTTTCGCCGCCTGATTATCGGTGGTGCGTGACTGTGTTGAAGAACCATCAATACCTCACAGACAGCGCAATATCAAAACTATTACGTCACCGCATTGTGTATTACTTTCTCACTGAAAGCGTTATTTTTGCATCGTAATGTAATTGATTACCTTAGAGGCATCACATAGAACTTTGAGTTCTAATCAATAATTTTATAAACAGAAATTATTTTTTTGAACATTAAAATTACAAAGATATTAATTTAGTACATAATTGTATTTCACGTATGTTTTTTCGCAACGGCATGTGATATTAATTTTTATAAAATCGTTTGGATTCGTTTCATCGAAATAATAATATATATGTTTACAGAGTGTTTCATTTAAGCGATGCACTATTGCTAACTTTTTTATCATTTTGCTACAAAAATGTTTAAATTAGGAATGTCAGTTTTGAACGCTGAGAACAATTATTCACTTTATTTTTTCTAGAAACTTCCAACACTCAAAACGTCTGGGTGTGGGTATTAGAAGTTACTGGGGTGGGGGAGAAATATCATGGAGGCGAAACGTGCTGGGGCAAAATTTGAGAGATGAAATTTTAGTAAACCTGAAAAAGAACTTACTGCTCAAGTGACATTTTGATGCTTCATTTTGATGGTCTCGCTTGTTAAGGTCTCCCACCCTTAATTGCTTATTTCAATCTTAAACCGCTGCATTCACTGTTTTAATGTCTCCTTATTAGCAATGAGATGTAAATGACAAAGAAGCCAGTAGTTCTCCTTTCTTTTTTTCCATTTACATCCGTGTGTGTGTTCATCATGCACTGTTTGATTTAATAAAACACTTAAAAGAAAAATCTAACAGACTGAAGATCATCCGTTTAAGGCTTCAAATCATTTGGAGGATATCCTTGGAAAGGAAAAAAAATCTACGATATAAGAACCTAACATTGCAGACTAACAAGCCATTAAATTAAATGAAGTCTGAGATTGGCAAGGATTGGTTTCTAATTAAGCAATTGGGTTGGAATGAAAACCTGTAGCCACTGCGGCTCTCTAAGACCGACATTGCCCACCCCTGGTCTAGTAGCTTTTTAAATGTTGTCTTCATATTAAAAATAATAGTTGCATTAATTCTTCTTTATTCCTCTCCAGTCTCGGGAACCTATTAAGCTAAGTGAGCTGAAGGCTGAAGTGACACCTCGCATTTCAGCAGAAGATTTAATAGATCTCTGTGAGCTGTCCAGTTTAAGCCACCTTAAGACACCTACTAAGAAGACCAAGTCCGGCAAGCCGAAGATACTAGTGGTTGATATTCGTAATTCTGAAGAGTATCCTTTTCACAAGTTTACTGTCTTCGAATAGCAAAATGAAGTATGTATTGTACTCAAGTACCATGTTTTACAGCTTTGATATAAATCAAAAAAGTTCAGTCTTTCATTTGTTTTATTGTTTTTGAGAGTTTATGTAAAAAAGAGAGTACAAAAGTTAACTTTTTTTTTAATTTTAGAAAAGGTAGCAAGCTGACAGGATTACAGTTTTCAAGATCCCAGAATACCACTATAGGAGAGCCAATAAATATCCATGTCTCTCTCTTCTGAATTCACTTATTCCAGTTCTTTTGTTGTGAAAGTTCAGCCTGTTGGGTGCATGGTAATCCTGGTCAATACCATCACAAAGTTCCCTCACTGAACAGTGTAACAGCCATTTCCTTAGATGTGAGAGGGACCCAGAGTACCTCTAGAAAACCCATACAAATTGAGAGGGAATTTGATACTTTCAGATGGACAGTGATTGGATCAGAAGAGTTATAGATTGCCTGTGCAAAATATTTTTTGCTCCTGAAACAATAAGGGGGATGCACATTAAAAGGAAAATAATGACTTCTTTTATACAATTCTTTCTCACATCATCAAATTTTAGAATCTTGTGGGGCTAGTGCTTGTTCAAGGAGCATCTGGCACTAGACATTTGTCAGCAATGGATGGCATAACGGTCTATTGCAAGATGTACACTCGCTCGTAATGGAACCATTTTTAATGGCCATATATCCTAACAGAGATGTGTAGTAGAATGTGAAAGAATAACAAAGTTCCCAAAGAAAAATTTACGCAAACAGAGAGATATGCGGTATAACATATATAGTGACTGGGCCATGAATCAAACCAAGTATCATGAAGCAGCATTCCTAAAAATTGCACTGCCATGCTATATAGAGCACAAACATATTCCCTCTAATTATCACCATCTTAGTAAGGATTCTTCCTTTTACTCTATGCAGTGACACATAAAAACTAGAATGTGATACTTTGGTCTAGATACAGTACATGACTATAGATATATCCTTGGAAATCCTTTACGGTTCTATTCCAGTAAGAACTGTGTTCCCATTTGTCACCCTTCTGTAGTCTTGTTGTGGGTGTGGACAAAAAGTCCTTCTGTGTTCTGGTGTTGCATCAGTTCAGCTGGGTGCTTGTTACTCATTCTATAACAATTAATTTGCAGTTGTACTTTTCACAATATCTTAATTTATTCTTGTATTTAGCCTTTGTTTAATTGCATGGTAGACCCTCCTTTAAACACTTTTCTCTAAAACATTCTTTATAACTTTTTATCCATTGTGTCTTTGGTACTTCTAGAGAAAACACTAAAAGGGAAGACAGGGCACAGACAGAACAAAGTCAAATGGCCTGCATTAGAACTTGTATTAGCTGAAGGTTAACATCAGAAGCAGATCTATAAGCAGAAATCAACACTGTTTGTTCTACTTTGTACAGATCTTATAGTTCATAAGAGTTGCTATTCAGTTGTCCGAGTTTCAAACTATGGATTCTCTGCTTTATGTTCCTCCTACTGGCACCCTTGCATTGTCTTGTTCTAAAAAATTGCTACCTACCCCACTTTTGTGACAAAGAGCCAAGTCAAAGTTCAGTAGTGACTATCAAGGTCTAAGGCTACCAGGGAGCACAACACTATAATAGCCCTTGCTGCTCATCTACTTCTAGGACCTCATACACATTTAAAGAGGAAATCCTTAGTGTGATTCTTTTTTTTCTCCACAAGGTCCCATACTTGTTTACACAGGTTAGTTAAGATTCAAAATATTACCAAATTCCTCACAATCTTAAAAATACTGTCCCACAATGTCAATATTTATTCCTCAGTCTGCCTGATCAGGCTCTATAGACTTGTGATATAAAAATTACTCTATTTTCACATGAAGATTTATAATTGAGTCATGTTAAATATGCCATAATTTTTAATTTATTCATTATTTATTTTTTAGTTGCATTTGAAATGCCCAGTATTGCCCAGATACATTTTTAATCTTTAATATTTATGTTATGCTGCATGGTTATTTATCTTTGAATATTCCCATCTGAACACATTGTAACATAATAAATAAAAGGGCAAAGTAATCCTCTGTTTCTAACAATTCACCTTTGTCAATGTCTGTATGATTTTGGCAGTAATTTGCACCATACTGCTGTGGTCTTCCTGAATATAGTCACGTGATTTTAAAATAAATATCTATAGTAGTTATCACAGAAATAGTATTTTATTTTGCAAAAAAAAAGATATATATTACATTGTTCAAAACCTAAACAAAAAGCCTTTGCAGAATGTGCCTGGTTGTACCGAATCCACATTAATATTGAGGCATTCTATATATTACTTTATTTTAATTTGTTGGCTTGCTTGTATTTGATATTTGCCATGATTAATAAATGAGTTGCAGCAAACTTTTCCTTACTGTTGACACAGCTCTATTTAAAGGCAGATTTCTTTTCTTAAAGCAACTGTGTGTTCTTATTTTTGTTTAAAACTACTGGTAACCTATTTTGTAATGGAAAGAAGCACTCCTACATAGTGTTCTTTAAACCTCCTTCTAGGTCTATCTTAGTGCCTCCTGTCATCAGGTAATATTGCTAACTTTTTGCTTTACATATTTTATCTTATTATGCAGAAAGATTTTAGCTAAAGAAGTAGAAAAGTAAAGAGACTTGTGGTTTGACAGCTGCAAACACACTGCACAATATTAATAGAGCTTGACTCGTGTTTAACCAGTATGTTGACCAGTGTCTATTTTTAAATAAATTCTGTTCATGGGTGCCATAATAATCCTTTGCCCATTGGAAATGCTGAATTATCTCATTTCATCCACACTAGCAGTTGTTTTTGAGCAGATAACAGGTGGGAGTAAACTGTCAGAAATACACTTAATGATAAAGAGTGAAGGGTGTCTTATATTTCCTTAAAGTAACTACTGAACATTTTTCAAGGCACATGAAAAGAATAAGCGGTTCCTTTCATGATGGTGCTGGACAGTCATTTATTGTTTCAAAATAATGTTATGTATGGAGCGCATTTTCAGACAACATTAATTGTTGTGTTCAATTCAGTCATATGCTTTTTATTTATTAATTTTCTTTTTAATTTAACAGATTCATATTATATCTTTTCTGCCTTATTAGTTTCATATTAATAGTATATCTTTTTGCAGTTTATTAATAAACATATAAGCATTAATTATCATTGGCTTTAAAAATGTATTTTCTATAGAAAAAGGGGTATTTTGGAAGGATGCAGCTAAACTCCACAGAGATATTCAGGACTTGATGACCAGCTATTTTGTTTTGGAATGTTAATTGATTGTCTCTCTTTTTCTCAACTGGGGCCTTTCACTTCTATTTCACTGTCCTTCTTTGCACCTCACATTGTCTTGTAGTAGTTGTCTTATTGGACATCTTAATTGTTTTGATAGGCATGACATTCACATCCATTTCTGGAGTAAGTTGGCCTTCCAATACCTAGGGAGGGGACAGATAGCAGGGTTTGATTAGCGATTAGAGATTTTGCCCCTCCAGGTATTTGCATTTATTAAATTTTGTCATGAAGTGGGAGCAATTATTTGTTTTCACAGTACTTACTTCTGCCTCTTTACTCTAATGTGCATATAAAGGATCATGTTAATAGCAACTGATTCTGTGATAATTCTTATAAATTGGCAATGCATTCAAGCTACTTTATCAGTATGAAATCTGAATAAATATGTAAATGATCTAAGTAGTCCTTTTCATTTATAGTAGTCCTTCTCCAGTAGATATATAAGACATTCTCATGGCTTCAAATATCACAGTTGTCTGGATATTAATTCTCTTTCTGTTTCACACAGAATTAATACTAGTAGCTATAGAAATGACTAAAAGCGGGCTAAAGCTGCAAGATTAACTTGTGTTTGATTTGGCTCGTGATGGGGAATGTACTGTGAGATTGTTGTCTTTTGTTGCCTTTATGTGAGCAGGATCCCTGTAGATGACACTGTGTTCTGCTTAATGAACACCACAATGCAGAACTAATATAATGGTATCTGTCTGAGATAGTATCTTCATTTACTGGATCCTTTAAAGTTAGTAAAGTGACAAAGGGAACCACATGTAACTGCAGGGACATGTCTTTTAAAATTAGAATGCCATGAAAACATTTTCAGTCTCTAGCTTGTTTTTGCCAAATATGTTGCTTTGAAAATTGAATGAAATTAGGATATTTTACTCATTGATCTACAAAGCCTTTTCCCTCCATGTCAAATCAAATGGAAAATAGGAAAACTGAAGAATATGATTTAAGTGAAAATTTAAATCATCATTTAAAAATGTATTTATGTAATTTGTAAGTGTTAAGACAGATTTGCTCAGATGTTATATACAGTATTACCTAAATCATTCACATAGTAGGCTGATAGAATACACTGATTTGCAAAACTAGTGTATTACCAATTTTAAACTATTGTAGGAGGATAAGTAATATTCTCTCTGCCCCTCTCTTTTTGATATTTTTAAAGAAAGCTTCACAGTTCAGACAAAGAAAGGACTCTTGGCCAGTGAAATATGTAATTTTCTAATACATGGGCTATTCTCTGGAACTCAGTACACAGAAAAAATGCAAAGTAATCTTTATACTACCTAGATCAGACTGTAGCTATAGTATTAGCTGTCATACAAAAAAAGAGCAATTCTTAGAAAATCCAATGCAAGGCTACCTGCTGCATGAATTAGGGAAATTGAACACTGCAATTAATTTAATTCAACATATTGTCATTACACTTTTCGGTACAATGAACAGCATCTGGTACTGAAAAACACAAAACCCGTTTTTTTAAACTGCAAAGTATCAGCAGTTCTACTTTCAAACAGCATATTTAAAAAACCTTGTCCTCAACACTTCGTTCTTCTGCTCTTCAACATGCTGGAGACTACACAGGGAAGTCCCACCCACTCTTAGTCATGCTGGAGACTCTACAGGACTGTAACACCACCTTCAACGTGCTGAAAATTTCAAAAGAGGAACCACAGAGTGCTGCAAAGCAAGGGGGCATGTTTATATGGTGCAACAGGGAAGGAAATGATTGTTCAGTGCACCAGAGAGTCTGGAGTGAGATAGAAAATCCCTTATTTGCTTCAATACAATATCAGTACCGGTACAATAGCTGCTATTGATACCAAAGTCAAAATTTTACTACCAATCCAATACTAATGACAGCCCTGTGTACAAGGTGAGAGTCAGTCCTGGAGAGGGCGTCAGTTCATTAGCTGGCACACACAAGAACCCACTCATGTCACTTACAAAAGGCCAAGTTAGAGTTGCTATGTAACTTAGCAAACCCATTTTTCAAATGTGAGAGGAATAGCATCCAGAGAACAATTCTTGCAGAATTGATGGACACAGCAACTGACACCGGATTAGTACTCAGGATTCTGTTTGAGAGTGCAGCATGAGCTACTGTTCTGCAATATATAAATATCTAGTTTTATTAGCTGTCCGACCTGTCTAAGAAAGGTTGAAATCTAAGTAATCAACACAGACCTCAGAGTTAACACTTACAGTGCACCCTGCAATAAATATGTCTCTGTTATATGGCATTTGGTACAGGATCTGTAAAAGCAGCATGAACATTTGTGATGAACTGTATATTTAAATGAGAGAAACATAGAAACAGGGCAGAGACACAGACACTTATCCTTTTATTAAGGTGGACATTTTATTTGTATGTATAATATTAAGTATTTATCAAATATTTACTAAATTTACATATATATATATATATATATATATATATATATATATATATACACACACACACATATATATAAAAATATATATATATAAAATGTAAAATTAAAACGGAAATGGTGGATACAAAAGATGGATGGAGGAACACGTATACAGTATGTAAGCATATTTAAAATGTACAGTGCTACTTAAAAAATGTTCAACTCCTTATAGATCTCTAATTGTAAAAGCTGGTTTACAAGATGTGAAGTTTCCTAGTCATATAATGCTAAAAGCACACAAATGTGTTTTTCTGCGCCCAGGTAATCTTTTTGGAGATCTTCCATATATATCAAGTTTGCTCAGTCTTTGTGACATCTGACTCTTTCTTCTTAGCATAGACTGTGGCGGATCCTTTGATGTTAATCTGTAGTTCTTGCAGGATTCTTCTAACTAATGTTCGGCATGTGGCCTTTTATTTATTTATTTTGTGCTGCACTTTTTATGCACTTAAAAAAAAAAAGCAAGAGAAATTTTATCAACTTTTGCCAGTTTGAATGAAAAGCCAAAATGGAAGAAACCCCATGCCAAACTGGAAAAAAAATAGTGAGAGGTTATTTGAAGCATAGGCATAGAAAGGGAAAGAGAGGTCTGCAGTTTAGTGATTTGATTTTTTTTTTCCATTTATAGATACTATATTGTAAAATGGACTCATTGATTTAAAATCATTTTTCAAACTTTCTCAGACAAATGTATAGCAAAAGTCTTTATTGAGGTTAGTCTCTAAAAGATCTTGTCCAATCATAAGGTGTTAATAGTTACAATAAGGTTGAAAAGTAGGCTTTCCTTTTTGAATAGAATTCTACCCTTTGCCAGCCTAGAGGGACTGCATTGGCCTTCCACCACTCTTCCATGGCCTTGCTATCCAGTAAAGTTTTGGATACTCTTAGTGTAACCTTGGTTGTCTGCCCAGTAACATACTGGTAACACACTGCAAGTATCATCTAAGAGTGCTACATCCACTATTCCCAACCCCACATCTCTTTCTGAGTAGTGTTCTTGGATTCTTTATTAGTACAGTATCTGTTTGCTTGTACTGACATAGAAAGAAAGTCTCCATTGTCCTCTTTGAATTTCTACTTTGCTCTAGTCATTTGTCTTTACCAAGCCTGGTGCTACCTCTTAGTTAACAGTTCCCTATATGCACACAGGACAAAAATTACAGCACTGTTATAATATTTGTAATGTGTATGCATTTTTCTGCAGACCCAGTCATCATTATCTGTTTTACATAGAAACTCTTCACCAGTTTTACAGAGCAAAAAGAATGTAATGAAGTCAATTGTAATAATAAATTATACATATAAAGAAACTATACAACTTATGGAAGATCCGCTGTGGCGACCCCTAACGGGAGCAGCCGAAAGAAGAAGAAGAGACAATAAAACTAAATATGAACTGATTGAACATATAAGAGTAGACTAACAGAGTTGATAAACAACCCAGTGGAGTTAGCATCAGTATGGTACTTACAGAAAAATCAAGTTATTTAATAGCAAAGGCACTGGCTGGCATTAAACAGAAGACAGAGAACAAGAATTTCAAGTACTGTTAATACATTAGCATGATGGAGTCTTTCAAACAGACGTAGGGAAAGAGTTCTGTGGCAGAAGATTCTCAAATAAAACCAGTCATTTACAGAAAGTATTTGAAGTAGTGAGAAATCCAGAGACCAACAGATATATGCTAAGAGTCCAATGACAGGTATCTCTGAGTTTGGAACTTTGTAGGCCATCACCAGAAATTTGAAGATAATGTCATGCTTTCCTACTTAAGAGAAAGCCAATGTATTTGAGCCAGTTGAAGTATGATGTGTTTGTTGCACCAGGTATTATCATATTTAATTTATTGTGATCGATTACTATTTAATGCAGAAAGACTACTGAAAACTAACTCCAGTGATCCAGTCAAGTGATAATGAAGACATGACATAGTGTTTCTTTATCACATCATAAGAAGTAGTAGTATATTTTGCAGCATGTACAATCTCCTTGAAAATAGGTTAATCTTACGGCCCAATGCTATCTGAGAAACACACCAACACACATTTCAGAATAGACAACAAAGGACAAAACACTCCTATATTACTGAAAAAAAAACACTTAGCTTGACTTGTAATTTTGGTTTTAGTACTTGAAACAAACATTTGTGAAAGTAGCATATCTACTGTTCATCACCAAGTAAGACTGTCTGGTACGACAGGAACAAAGGAGAATGTCTTGTTTATGGCTCACAATTAAGAGAAAAGGTAAAAAGGCTGGATAGTTTAATTACTTCCAACAAAAGAGCACCCAAATATTGATCCATTGTGACAGATTGACAGACTGCTTGCATATGATCGAGGTGCAAAAGGGGACTCTTTCACATCTGATACCATGACTCATATTCCAAATACATGCTCAAATACTTCTGTTTGGGTAAATTTAGGCTAAATTTACACACATATACATACAGCTGTGCCCATAAATTTACATTCCCTGGAAGAATTTGTAAGATGTTTACCATACTTTAAAGAAAAGATGACTGATCAGGCAAAACACATTTAATTTACTTTTAATTGAACCCAAATTGAACTATGAGGCATCATAGAATAGCACAACAATTAAACAAAGCATAGTAATAAGGAAAATAATGAGATGGTCCCTGTTCAAAAGTTTGCATACGCTTAGTTCTTACTAATGTTTATTGCCTCTTTAGGCATCAATGGTGGCTTGCAGTCTTTTGTGATAGTTGTGGACGAGGCCCATGATTTTCTCAGGTGGTAGAGCTGCCTATTCTTCTTGGCAAAAAGCCTCCAGGACCTGTAAATTCTTGGGTTGCCTTGCATGAACTGCACGTTTGAGATCTCCCCAAAGTGGCTCAATGATATTGAGGTCAGGAGACTGTGATGGCCACTCCAGCACCTTCACTTTTTTCTGCTGTAGCCACTGAAGGGTCAACTTGGCCTTGGGATCATTGTCATGTTGGAAGCTCCAGATCTTCCAGACTGATGAATGCAAATTGTTCTCCAATGTGATATGTTGCATTCATCTTACCATCAATTTTCACTAAGTTACCTGTGCCGCTGTGGCTCACACACCCCCAGAACATCAGAGATCCATCTCCATGCCTCACAGTAGGAATGGTGTACGTCTCATCATGGGCTTTGTTGCATCCTTTCCAAATATAGTGTTTATGGTTGTGACCATAAAGTTCCATTTTGTTCTCAACACTCCAAAGGACTTTGTTCCAGGAGTTTTGAAGCTTGTCTAGATGTTGTTTGGCATTTTGTAACTGGGCTGTTTTGTGGCATTGGCACAGTAATGGCTTTTTTCTTGCAACTTGACCGCTCATCCCATTTTTGTTCAAGTGCCTCCTTATTGTGCATCTTGAAAGCAGCACTACTTGTCTGCAGAGAAGACTGTATTTCAGCTCAAGTGACTTGTGGGATTTTCTTGGCATCTCGACAAATGATCCTGACAGTTGTGGCTGAAATCTTGGTTGGTCTTACTTATCTTAGCATGGTAAAAACAGGATCCCTAACTTTCACTTTTTTATCAGAGTATGAACACTACTAACAGGCATTTTCAGATCTCTGGATACCTTTTTTATATCCTTTTCCTGCTTTATATAAATCAACAACCTTTTCTGGCAGATTCTTTGACAGAGCGTTTGCTTTCCCCATGGCTCTTTATCCAGCAAAGTCAGTGTAGTTTTGCATGATTTGAAACTGAGTATTTACACACAAGACACCAATTACAATCAAAGAGGTTACAGGTATGGGCACTCTCCCATAATTCCCCATAATTTGTACCTGTGTGTGTTAAATTGTGTGTTTATTATCAGCCCTAACATTCAACGGTAGGTAAACTTTTGATCAGGCCCATTTGGGTGATTTCAGTTATCATTATGATTTAAAAAGAGTACACACCATTATGTGATAAGAAGTTGCGTTGCCAGAGCACACTCCCTAATTAAAAGGAAAGCTTTCTGCATGATTACTTATATTTTCCAAACAATGGCCAATATTTCACAAATTCTGTCAGGGTATGTAAATTTATGGGCACAAATGTGAATATTGCTGATAATGTTGTATGTCTATAAAGCTATTTAAAGCATAAATGAAAGTGAATTGGTCTATTCTAGCATTCATGAGCCAATGGCATAATTAAAAGGATGAGACTTTAAAAAATATTTTTTATTCAGTTTCCTGACATTTGTCAGATGGAGATGCTGAAAATCTATGAAAAACAAGTTTTAACTGATTGTTTGGAAAGGATCATATTTTAACGGTGTATTTATTAAAGGGAATGTTTTGCTTTAAGAGAAGCCAGGCGAAGTATTTTAAATGGATGTTTATATATACACAGCTAAATGGGTGTTCACACATAATTTAAAGATTTGTATCCATGACCAAATTAAAACCAAAAAGGTTAATTTTCAGCCTGTTAAAAAAAGATCTGTGCCTAACATACTAGACATTTTAATTTAGATAAAAGCAGTTACTTGAGAGACATGTTCAATACAGTCTTTACTCAGCAAATTATTAAAGGGCAATTATAAAAACAAATTAGTTTGGCAGAACCCACATATTGTGTAATGGAGATGTTAGAGTAGAGTTTTCCTGTTTCTGTATTTTTATTATTATTGCTCTTGGTAATGCTAGTGTGCAAAAAGGTAAAAACACGTTTAGGCACGCCAGTCCAGTAAAAGCTGAGTAATGCTTAATGGACATGTCCCTGAAAGCTTCAGCTAGTTAAGAACAAACATCTTAACTTTAGCTTTGAGAGCAAAGTTAATGGATCTGTTAAAATCTGTATGAGACACAATATATCATACTATTTGTTATTGTGTCTGTCAGTTCAAACTGGAATTTTACAGTGAGCAGAGCTGGAACTGTTGCCCTGATTTTATCACAGTGAACTCGGTCATTTTCCTTTAGGGTATGCCAAGCCTATTTTGAAAGGGTGAATAGGCTTTAAAATACAACATTTATGTACAGTATTTTTGAGACATAGATGGCGTTAGAGTACATTTTCACTATAATTTCTTCATTACCTTTTTTATAAACAGATACAATAATTGCTACTGCCAGTTGTATGCAGTATTCTGCCCTTATGCTAGCATCTTACCCTGTAGAAAATATTGATTTATAACTAATCTAAGTCTCCAAGGCATATTGATTAATTTCTGTGCACCACACCCAATGGCAATGTGTTGCATGTTGGATGATGGTTGAACTTCACTATACTGGGTACATAATCCCGTAGTACTAATTTAACTCAATCATACATCAGTGGATTTACAGAAGAAGCTTAGTGCTGTTAATAATATATAATGCAGTGTTTTGGGAGTATTCAGGGAGTTATTGAACAAAACAACATTATGTCTAATGCAATTCCAGAACCTCTGAGGCTGTTTTATAGGGTTCTTAAGCCCAGGAGGAATTGCCTGATCAAGATCATGTCTTGATGGTGCCGAAGCATTTCTACTTTGACAAGGTTGGGCCAGACAGTGCCCCTAAGGGACATTCAAAGACCCTGACATTTTGTTATAGTCTTCCCCAAGCCTGTGGCTTCCATTATCTGCATTTTGAAGTTCGTTCAACAGGTTTTTGTTTCAAATGTTTTTATGTTTGGTTCAGTCTCATTTCAGATAATAGAAACCGCTTTATTCTTCATTCAGAGTTCTTTTTTCCACGAGTTTATGTATTGTACTGGACTCGGGTAAGGTTAATTTAATTTTTACCTTGTTAAGGCAATGTGTGTCAATACTTTAGTTTTTCTGAAAATATGTGATAGTTACTGTATATCAATACATATTTTTTTACATAGTTAATTTTTAAAGTTGTTATTTATTTAGTTTACTCTAAATATGTATAATACAGTTTGCAGGCCAGTGAAGAAAACTCCTACTTCATTACATTTTGCTGTTCAGTTTTATTATAAAACCCTTTAGCTGACCTGCCCACTATGCATTTTGATTTGGTGTTTCCCACGATACCACAATGATTAGCTTTGCTTTGTAACCATCTGTAGTGAGAGTACATGTTCTTCCAGAGACATACACATGAGGTCAATTGATGACTCTGAACTGAGCCAGCATGCAAGTGTGTTTTTGCCCAGGTGTAGTTTCTGCCTTATTCCCATTGCTGCTGATACAGAAAATCAAGTGGCTCCATTAGTGATTACCTTACACAGGAAACTCTTTCTTTTCTGTATTACATTTTTTAGATGGCTGTTTTATATGATTTTAATGAAATATGATGAACGTCTTACACAGGTTTAAAATCACCTATTTAGTTTGAGGTACTATTTTATGTGAGGTAATATTATAAGATCAGGAGTGCAGTCCTAATTAAAAAATGGCAACGAGGCCAAGCATCACAAATGGTAACTGAGAAGAGAGACTGGTAAGGACTTACTACCTACTAATTACAATGAAGTGCAATAATTTTTAAAAAGAAAAGTAGTCAGCTCTAGCGTAAAGCTTTTTGGGTAAAACAACATATCTTCAGCCTTGGTGTATGTACATGATGAGACCCATGAGAATCCATTTATCATTTACTTTTTTAATTAATTTGTTTCTTTAGATTTTAGTTTTGCTCCCTCCATTTACCTGAAATGGTATTCTCAGGATTTTACATTTTGTTTAACCTTAACGATATTATGCAGCTTCAATCGAGGTCACATATCAGGGAGCATAAACATTCCATACAGCACAGCCTTTGGACAAGACAGAGAACTGATCCAGTGTCCTAACACTGCTACACTCCAGAGTTTCAAGGGCAGAGTCATAGTGGTTGTCAGCCAGGCAATGAAGAGTGCAGCAATTGTAAGTTCTTCTTTGTTTATTTATGAATTAGCACTGATTGGTAAAGCTATCCAGATTTTTTTTTTTTTTTTTAAACAAAAATTATGCCTTTTTAAAATGCATATTAATATAGATACTGTATGTATATGTACTGTTTAATTTCATATTAGTAGCTGGCATGTTGTTAATGTATTCATTTGTTTACTCTTGTTTCAATTAAAGTAGCTATCATATTTTGGATGAATTGTTTTCATTTCAATTCATTATGACTGCAATTTGTAAAGAACATTTGTAAAATAGTTTTTCAAACTTTTATTTTCTTTCCTTTCATTTTCTAACCCATGTATCCTATGTTTTTATTCAATTCATCTTGTAAGGAAACTGCTAGATTGAAACCATAATCACCAATGCTTCTTTTGTAGAATGCCAAGCCATCTTGACCCATCTCCTATCGTTCATGTTACGAGATTTCCAATATTGTTCTTTCATACTAATGTTATTTTGAACTGCCTGGTAACATTAGACACTGGCACAGTGTAGCACATAATAAAACCACTGTAAAAATCACTGCAGTAGTTCACATGTTGTGCATGCACTTTTAATCTTACTACTATTTTAGCAATGTACAATATAAGCTTTACCTCTACTGCACATAAAATGCTTAATTTAAATATTTTAAACCTAAGTTATATGTAGCTGTCAGTAACCTGCATTTTAGCCGAAGTAAGCCAATATGTCATTTTGGAAACCATTTGAAATTTGGCAAAGTTATTTGTTGGAAGGGGGTATGATACTGTGATTTGAAAGCTCTTTTTTTTCTTGTATGTTTAGATAATAAAAGACATAACCGCCTGCTTAAATTCCATATTAAATTTGCAAATGATATTAAAGACATCAACTGTCATACCTCTCTTGTGCAAATATTAGTGTTAGTAATATGCTGGTAGTAGGTGCATCACATTCAGAATCGTATAGGAAAAATGTGCTAATTTATCATTTTTAATCCTTATTTATATTTAAACCTTTGTTTTAAAAAATGTTTAACTTGGCATACTTGCACTTACTTGTACTAAGCTATATAGCTGCTGCTGAATCGTTGTTAAGGCCCCACCATGTAGTACTTGAAATGAGAGAAAAAACAGTAAGTAACAATGAGGCTTAAGAATAGCCGAGACTTCAGTATCCACTACAAAAAAACAGTTAGCAAACCATGAGCAGAGAGCTGCAGGAGGTAGATGTATGGTCAGCCACAAAACCTCAAAATGCATTTGAGATTGTGAGCGTCATATATATATTGTGGCCTGCAGGAGGCACTCCAGCTCCCCAAACTCAACTACAGCACTCAGGTTTTATTTTGCTGTGGGAAACTCTTCCCAAACGTTTCTCACTTGTAAGCACAACACAAAGCACAATAAAGCAGCACACAGCAATGCCTTTCTCTACCTCTCTTTATCTTTGTCTCTCTCTCCTTCCACCTCCACTCCTCCTACAGCAAGCTTTGTCACCTTCCTCATGACTCTGCCTCCTGAGGAGTGGCAGCTGGTTCCGTTTATGTCCATAGGATTGGTCCAGAAGCACTTCCAGGATCCCGATGACGTAGGGCTCAGGAGTCAAGCAGCACCCACTGGCGGCATCCCTGGAACCCAACAAGGCTGAGCCACCAAACTCCAATTCCCACATACGCTGTGGGAATCCCTGGTGCTGTAGTAATCCAGGGGGGCTGTCACCTAGCAATCCAGGGGAGGTAATGCCCTGTGTATGTTGTCTCCCCCAGTCCTTCCACTGTGGAGGAGTCCTGAATTTGAAGAAAACTGTCAAATAAATAGCAAATGTCTAAAATATATATCTTTGTGTCAGGCAATATGATTAGTTAGTTGTTACTTTTCCAGCATGGTGGAGTCACAAAGTTTAGTTAAAAATATACAAATTACCGACAGTAATGACATTGAAGACCTAGTTAAATACAAAAATGAGATTGTACATACTATATATCACAAAAGAACATGTCCGTATCATTTTCGTAAAGTATATTTTTTTTGTGATGCTCTGTAATTTTTAAGAAGTCCTGCTGTCCAATTAATTATTTTTCCTTTTTATCTCTATCAACCCTTCATCTCTCCATACACCGCTACATTTAATGAACGTGCCAGTGGGTAGTGCATATATCACATTTGGGTCATTCCATGTCAAATCAACCAATGGCTCGCGCACTTCAGACTGAAAAAATTCTGGCAAATTGACGAGGTGTACCAATGACACTCTGCAAAAATTTTTTGATGTAAGATCAGTACTTTCCAAGATACAGCCAGTTTACCGGGTGGTTGTCGATTTCATCCGGCCTCATTTTTTTCTTCAAATTTCACAAGACCTTAGCTCAAGAACTAAATCACTGAGCAGGCTCAGACTTTGCACAATGGGACATTAATTGGTATAGTATGTGATAAAATTAAAACATTTGGTCCAGATCACCCTGCATGGTCAAAGCAGCCCCTTGAACTTGACCAAACTTTAATTTGAGTTTTTGGCTTAACTATGTTTAGGCCTTAGAAACACATATTTGTAACCAACACAGACTTTTGATTTTTTTCCTTATTCAGATAACTATATAGGCTTAGTGAAAAAACAATAAACAGAAAAGTAACTGTATCAGAGTTTGAACAGCAGATGTGCCAAATCCAAAAAATCATTTTGGGTTTCATTTTCAGAGCACCCTAATGGCATGTGGGAATACGCAGATAATTTTAAAAATATTTTTCATTTATTCTACATTGTCCCTTCTTTCTCAAAACACAAACCTTACTTTTCTTGTGCAAATTTGTCATGTTTATTTTCCATCCTAAACATAGGCTGAATGCTCCATGTGTCAATAATGGCAGTCATTGAGTTTTCAATCAGTATGTTATCAAAAATATTAAACTTATTTTCATATCAAATGACGATGTCCTGTCTCACGTTGCTGAACAGAGTATGCAGTCCTCCAAGGCCAAAAGAGTACCTGGTACTTGAGAATACCACTGTTACATCCCTACAAAAGATGGCAAACTCAAAGTCAGCTGGGTGTCTGGTGAAGACAGTCAATTGACTGTCCAAAAATTCACCACTGAAGCAGCAGCTGAGATCCTGCCCTCTCACTATCACACTCCTGATAGATCAGGCGAATCCCTTACATTAGACCAGTGTCTTATTGGAGGCTATACTGGGTGCATGTATGATGAAAAATGTTGGATTGGTGTGATTTGTGACAAGAGTGAAGCAGAATCCTGGTATGTTTCTTGCATCCAAACTATCCTGCACTGTCTTTTCATTGGCCACCTAGAGACAATGTTTGTTGGTTACCATTACACTGTGTCATTGCACTGCTTATTGCACCTGCAATGGTCAGTGGGAGGCAATACCATCTTGATCTCAAAGAAGATGATGCCCTACGCTTTGTACTTCGATTGAAACAGAAATGAAATGGGTCACATTCCTGCTGCTGCAATACCAAGATGTTAACACTTCATTATAACTAGTGTTGTATTTAGTGATAAATCATGTGTTGTGCTTAATGTGCCTTTGATGATTTTTTTTCCATTAATCCTATACCCAGGTTAGTGATGAAGAACTTGATGATTATCATTACTGACAAATGATGAATTTAACCCATGTTTAGAATGGAAAATAAAAATGAAAGATTCACATGAGAAAAGTAAGACCTCTTTTTTGAGAAAGAAGGGACCATGTAGGATACAGGAAAATATTTTTTAAAATGTCTGGACATTCCTACAGTGCATTAAGCTGGTCTGAAAATTAGACCCAAAATAATTTTTTCTCATTTGAGAGGTCTGCTAGTCAAACCCTGATGCAGTTAGTATGTTTTTAACCCTTTGAAAAGTCCTGTGGAGGTATCTAAACATGGAAAAAAGTCCAGCAGGCTGTATCAGTTAGAAGTAGGATTTCTGAAAGCCTAAACATGGTAAAGCCAAAGATACAAAACATTTTTTTTCCATTTTTGAAGGTTTGCTCTTAGCAAGTGGTGTCATCTGGACCATACATTTTGATTTTGCTACATGCTATATCTATATTGGTACCAGTCTGCCAAATTTGAGCCTGCTAGGTGGTTTAGTTCTTGAGATATAGCCATGTCAAGTTTGACACCCCTCTCCCCTTACAAAATTGTCTGTATCTTCAAAAGTATTGATCTTGCGACAAAGTAATTTTGCAGGCTGTCTCCTGGATAAAATGGGTACACATGGTATGGGATTTCTGAAATTCAGTTGATTTGATATGGAATGATCCATTTTTCTTTGCGGGATGGCAAACAGTTTGTTAGCTGTAGATGATTAGGACGAGAAGACAACAAAAAGCCAGACGGCCATCTTTTGCTATTTTCACCACTATCGCTGGCACTGCTGCACCAAGAGATTTGTGGGTACAAGAAAGGAACCAACATTGGAGGGGAACTGTGACTGTCGTTACATCTGTAGCTCTCCTCCATTGTTGTTATTTAACAAAGTGATTGTAAGTCAGTTAAGGTTATGTAACTACTGCTTCTATAAGAGGATTATTATAACTTTATAATCTCATTACTGCATCCATGAGACTATAATATTGTCAGTAAAAAAGTAAAGAAGTAGTCAGTTTAGGAATAACAATGATACTCTGTGTGTCAGATAGATATTTTATTGTTTTTTGAAAGTCTGGAGTTATTAGTGCAAACTGAGGCCGGAATTAGAAATAAACCATGAATAACTGGCATACAAATGCAGTTACAGTAAAATAATCAGCAATTATAACTTTGTTAGGGTAGACATGTTGGCAATAGAGGAAAACATTTAGACATAAACTCATTATCATCCTATTTGAGAGGATATACTTTAGCCAGAATCAGTTCAGTCTCTAATATTGTCTTCCAACTATAATTACACAGCAGCCACCTGGATCTGAAATCATCTGGGATATTACAAAGGAAATGGACTTATCTAATGTGTCTAACATCTGTCCCACCTATTCTTTCTTAATTCTGAGACGGTCTTTCAAGTGTAAACAAGTCTCTTGTAAAAAAAAAAAAAAAAAAAAAAAAGCAGTATCAGCTTTAAGATTGTTAAAAGTTTTACTTTATTTTGGTTATGAGTGAGTCGGCTCTGTGATGTTCCAGCTAATAAAGTTTAATGATTCAGAAGATGCTGTGTATTTTGTCTGTCAGTTTTATGTGTTACAAAGATCTGTATTTTTATACATAGCACAAGTAGAATATTTGGAGCTAATTAAGAATAAGTGTGTCTGCAAAGCAAGTTTGACAGGTGACATTGAAAAGGTAAAAGCATCAAAGAAATTAAAGGAAAGATTACTAATAAAATTATCTCCTCAAATAAGTGATAATGGTCTGTGTTTTCTACCATACTGTAGAACCATAGTGAGAGAAATCCCTCCACTCTCTTAGAAACCTAATTTCTTTGTCCAAGTAAAAGTTAAAGCATTTCAGAATAACAATAAAAAATAATTAAAAGGAAACTCAATAAAATACATTTGCAGATAAGAATAGGGAAACAAAAAGAATACTAATAATGAAGTTTTAGAATTAGAAGACTTTTTGTTTGTTCTGGGAGCCAACTAGTCAAAGTAGTATCAGGTCTGGACTTCAGGCCAGTTTCCTGATGTCTGAGCCCTGTCCATATCAGAACTTTCAATAAAAACTACTGTATCTCCCAACATTTTCAGTAAAAATACAGGGTGGCGCAGGGAAACCGGAAATTTTGGAAATAGGTGTTGGCGACCCTGGGGCGTCGGCAGTTGTTTGGGACCAATGCCACCTCGTTTAGAACCCCTTGCCATTAGTTATAATGGAGATGTGGAGTGGTGCGCAATGAGTGAAAGCCTTTTAGAAGAATGGTGATAGTGTGACTGCTATGCAAAGAGAATTTCGGCATCATTACATTAAAAAAGAAGTCCCCAGGTGGTGTTCGAACGGCCCGTACACCAGAGAATATTGAGGCTGTTTGAGCTGCCATCGTGAGGAGCCCTCACTGCTCTGTTCTAAAACACGCATCATCGATATAGTTAGGGCGACAAAGTGTGCAAAGAATACTGCACGAGTTGAAGTTCCTCCCCTACAAATTACAGATTGTGAAGGAAGTCAAACTCAGTGACCACGTGTTGCATCAACAGTTTTGTGAACAATTGTTGACTAAAGTAAACGATGATGCCAATTTCATTAACAACTTGTGGATGTTGGACAAAGCCCATTTTCACCTTAATGGATATGTTAACAAACAGAATTTCCGTCACTGGGCACAGGAAAATCCTTTTGAGCTTCACCAGCATCCATTACACAGAACCAAGGTTACAGTATGGCATGCGGTGCCATCGCATGGTGTCATAGGCCCTTACTTTTTTAAAAATGAGGAGGGCATTGCAACCACAGTTGCATCCAATTAGTGTGTTACTATGCTTGAAACATTTTTTGTGTGGAGGTTGCAAAGCTTTGCACATTTGGATATCGAAAACATGTGGTTTCAACAGGACGGAGTCACTTCGCATACTACCCGTCAATCGATGGCAGCTATTCGACGATTGTTTGGAAGGCCCACCATTTCACACAGCAGTAACATTCCATGGCCTGTGAGATCTTCTGATTTTTTTTCTGTGGGATATCTTAAAAGCCAACAGTACCGCACACATCCTGCAACCATTGCTGAACTAAAAAGGAGGATCGAAGTGGAAATTACTGGCATTACTCTCGACATGTTATGTTGAGCAATGCAGTATTTCCACAACAGGTTGTCAGAATGTGTAAAGCGAAATGGACAACACCTTCATGATGTTTTCTTCAAAGCATAAAATGAATATTGAATGAATATTGATTACCATCATTAATTGCATATCCTGTACAATACATTTCATCACTAATGTATTTTGTAATGTGTTCATTCGTGCATTGGACGTCAAATTTCCCGTTTCTCTGCGCCACCCTGTATAAAAATGTAGACATGTAACCAGTTATACAGTATTTATTTCAAACTGTTTCGATTCTAAATTTGTTTTGCATTTTATAAAACACAGTACTAAGCTGTCCATTTTTTAATATGGACAATATGGAGACCAAAACTGTACAAAGTATTCCAGATATGGCCTCACAGTTTTTTTTGTACAGCTTATGCCTATTCTCTTTTTTGCCATCTGTTCAACATTATAGTAGTCATTTTATTTGCTAATATATTCTGCTTGGTTAAGTAAGATCATTTAATTTCCTTAACTTAAGTCCAGAGTCCCTTTCTTTAAGAAATAACAAACCATTTCTTTGACTTTCATAATTGTACAGAGACTAAAAAAGAAAGATACTCTATTACATTATGAAATGTTAAGGTGAACATTTTGACTTGCATGGAAGTCAAAAGTAATTCTCAGAATAAAATTGCAAAATGTATAAATTCAGTTTTTAAAAGCAATACAGCATAGATTAGATTTTTATTTGTGTATGCAATCAGGATTGTACAGTATATTCTAGTGTTAAATCACCTACTTGGTTCCTGTCCATGTACAGTCTGCCCTTGTGTGTGTGGGTCTTCCTCTGAGTACCCCAATTTCCTCCCCAATCCCAAAGACATACAAGCTAATTGGAGGTTCTAAATTGGCCATTTTGTTTGTTTATTTATCAATAGGCCTTGTGCTGGATTGGCCACCGTTACCTTAAATTGGATTAAGAATGTTTGACAATAAGTTTTCTTTTTCTTAATGTATTTAGATTATATACGTTATTAAAATAGTTGTAGCATGTTCAATGGTTGTATAATTTGAATTTCTATCCCTGGTATGTTCCCAGGGATAGAATTACAGATAAATGCTACTGATCGGCTTCTGGTTCCTGTTCATGTAACAAATAATTAGAATCTGAATTTGTCTTCTGTAAATGTAGAAGGTCTTCTTGCTGGATCACTAGCTGAATCAAAGCTGCCTTTACGATCCTAAAAGGCTTTTATAATGTACAGTATGTGGCACAGTATGCTCAAACTTGAATGCTCCTCTGTTTCTGAGATTATATTATTTTTTGATAATAGTTATAGAATGTTTATTTCCCATTTTTTAAATGCCTTTTGTATTGTTCATACTACAGAGATTCAAAGAGCACATGCAAGGTGCAGTTATAATTAACTGCAGTATCTTTTAAACTTTTATAATTTTGTCTATTTTCTAAACTCGTTTTGTTCCATTATTTAGTGAGTCTTTCCCTCAGCAGACACTCATTTAGGTCAATTTAAAGGCACAGGATAAACTTACACACTTATAAATAACTTACACACTTACACACTTCTCTTTTGAATATAGGAGAATACTTCCTGACTTGCAGAAACCCCATACGAATAGAGGGAGAAGCTACATGGATAGATGCTGGGCTGAGACCTGAATCCCAGATCCTAGGATAGACTGTTCATACAAGTTTCACATTTTGTAGCATCATTTTCCTTAATGTTAAATTAACAATTTTTAAATATCAGGGCAGGAATTTTACTGAAATGCTGAAAGCTTATCATTATGCAGCTCTGCTGCAGAATACCGTATATGGTAAAGCATTTTTATTTTTTCTTCTGTGTAATGTTTTAATTTATTTAAACCTTTTCCCCCAAATTAGAATTAAGTCCTAGTAACAAAACTGCTTCTTCACTCCTCTGAGCTTCATGCTTTGTCTGATCTTGGTCACAGGCAGTTTGCATTCCTCTGAGAGCATTTCAAAAGTAGATTTCTAAGCGTGATTTGGAGCCATGTTTGCGGAACATGTGGATATAAGTGGTCTCATGACCCAGTAAAAGGAAGGCTTGAAGGTGCTATCATGCCTGTCAATCTGAATGCAGCGTTCTGCTTCAGTCTACATTGGGGCCTTATTTTGCTGCTCTTAAATGAAGATAGCATCTTTGTTTCACATGAACCCTTTCTTGATTGACTCATTTCTCTTTAACTACTAGGTGGGGAAAATAATAATAAAACTCCCAACTAAATGAATGACAGAATGAGTCGGACATCCTATTGTATCAGTTTTGCCTTTATAATAACTAGTTATAAGTGTTTTCAAATTAAGAATGTTTAATTTAGAAGCTGGAATGCCTTAGAACAGTAATCTAGGTAATTGTGGCATTAAGGAGCAGAATTTCTGCTAATGTTCACTGAAGTGAACCCCTCGAGAATGTACTTATTTCATCTTTTAAAGAGTATAAATTTATGCCTTTTGATAATTTCTACACCAACAATCTTTATTTTTATGCTCAAAAGACTATTGAATCTTAAAGCCTATCCATTCATCTGTTTTCTGGATCAAAGTGTGGACTTGCTGGGAGCCAATGCTTACACAGCAGCATTGCGCTGGGCCTAATTTGAAAACAGTACTATAAAGGGTCCTCTTCCATTACAGGGAATACATGTTAACACTCCCATAGTCACTTATATTCACTTATGTGAATTTCCCATTGGGATTAATAAAGTATCTATCTATCTATCTATCTATCTATCTATCTATCTATCTATCTATCTATCTATCTATCTATCTATCTATCTATCTATCTATCTATCTATCTATACCTATAAAATTTACTGTAGAGTCGAGTAAGGTCCTGTTTTCTTAAGAAAACAGCATTACATAGCTACTGACCTGATCTGACAAATCTTGCAGCATAGTAGGAGAATTGGTACAACTTTAGATTTTTGTTTCTAACTTGGCAACATTTGTAAGTAGACCTTCCATAGACTTTGGTTGTGAAGCTTCATAAACAACTTCTATACTCTGAAGAATCCTTAGCTCAGTTGTAGTGTATCATGTACCTTTCAACCTGAGGGACCCATTAATCGTCATTGTGTCTGGAATCATTTTGTTATGTCTAGCGTTGTATTTTTCCCGGCAAAGTACAGAATTGTTTTATCATTGCCTACCATTTCCTTCTTCCACACAGTTTGAATGGATGCTATTACTGTCGTCACTTCTGTGATTATCCACTCCTGACTCTGCTATGTTGCTGCTGCCCACTATGCCATGGTTCAACCTGACAGAGTTAAAAGGTCCATATAGAAAAAGGCTTAGCTTCCCCAGTGTATGCAAGGCACTTTACCCTAAGGAGGATTTATATATTAAATAAAATAAATCTTACATAACAGAATCATATCCTTAAGGCATTGATTAATTATTTTGATTTGAACTCATGATTAAAGACATGGGTATTAGTTAATTGAGCAAAGTATTAAAAGACAGTTCTGGGATGTTGGAATCAAAACAAAGGTTTTATAATTTCTGCATGTTAACTGTTATTAAATATACCATAATGTGGAACATATTCTTTAATGCCCCTGGAATTTGGACATGCTCAACGATTCAAGGATGTTTTTTTTCCTTTTGCTTCCCATATATTCCCAGTATGTTCCCTGTAAAACAAATATCAGTAATCCTCCCCAACTCAAATTTGTAGTAGTTCCTTACATATCACATGTTTGTGGTAATGATCATGGTCAGGCATTACCAAAAAGAAAAGGAAGGCAAGTTTGCCTACATTTTAGAGGTATAGGAAAAAACAGAAAAGAAAAAATAGTGCTTACCTTGTTAAATATGTGTGTGCGAGGGGGCACATCCACTGGAGTTTTAGCACTGCTTTGGAGGGGCTACGTGACGAGACACTATTGTCTATGTATCTTTACAGCTGCGGAGGTCTACATGGTTTTACATGCTGTCCGGACCCAATGCTGGTAGCTCATAGCTTCCCACCTCTGGACCAAGAAGAGGTGCAGAGTGTCTAGTTAGTGGGCAGAAGTGCAGGGGATCCCAGTATAAGTAGAAAGTGATTAAAAAAATCTACTGTTGTTCCAGATGAGTCATTTTGCTCAAGCCCGATGTCTGGGCACAATTAAGGTCATGATATAATTAATAGAGATTTTGCAGAAGCGTGGCATGTCACATAGCTTGGACTTACTAATGTCTGCCACGATTGGAGGGAATGGGTGATGCAAGCGGTGAATGGCTGGCAAAAATTGTGCTGCATATAAAAGGTATTTCCTGCCATCTTTTGACTGTCTGGCGAGTGTGGTGAGTGTTGTTTGTAGTGCATACCCAATGACAGCTAACATTGCGGCTTCTGCTTTACTTTATATATTTTTCTATTGTACATATAAATATTTTCCAGTATCATTTCTTTTCGTGTATGTAAATTGGGTTTTTGGTGCCATTCAATTTGGTATAAACATTTTTCTTTTTGAATATTTTTGTGGATTAGTTTTTTTGGACTATGTATTATTTTTGGAGCATCTTCCTGGCTCAGCTGACATCAAGGAAGGTTACCTTTTTGTTTGTGTATATGCATTTATTAATTTATGTATTTCTTTTTCTTCATTATGGTACTTAGGATACTCAATGTATATATTCTGTTTTGGTTTTGTGTATCATTGGTGGTGGGACTGTGTAAAAAAAAAAAAAAAAAACCTGCATGATAATATTTTGTTGACAACATAAATAAAACAGCATCATGACTATTGAAAAATCCAATATTTTTGTCTGCGTCTCCCTGTCTTACGTCACTCCTTCTGGTTCTGCTCAGTCCCGAACTACAAGGACACCCAGAGAGTAGTTTGGTGCCCACAATGCTTCTACATGAGATGTCACAATATTGAGCTACATAAAGACTACCATAGGCCCAACTTGTTCATTTTAGTATAACATTAATGAATTTTTGCCAAATTCTGAGTTTATATTATTCTTTGTAGAGCAAATGTGATCTTTTCTAGTTTAAGTAAAATAAGATGCTATTTTCAGATTAGTTTATGGAAGCTTAATTGGAGGTTTCCAAATGATTAAAATAAGACAGAGACTTGGCACTATATTGTGAGAGTGTTGTCTCATCTAGTGCTACTCCAAACAGTAGAGTGTGTTGATTTGTTGTAATGGTAAATGTAATGAATACTGTCTGTCAAATGAGCAAAGTTGTTACCAAAACGTATCTCATACCAAGGCAGGCCCTTGATAACATCATTCACAATTCAGATGTTGCCCTGGACATATTTTAGATAATTTTTGTTTAGAATGGTGCATGCAATGTGATGTTTTTAACTAAACAGTACCATGCTTTGATGAAGAGTGAGTGGTTGATTTCCATTCACTGTATAAAATTGTAATTAAAAGGTCCAGTTACCACCACTGGTTTTGATCATCTAGGGTGCACTCTCTGGGTCGAGAGAATCTCTAAATGCTGCTTGCTTTTTGACTAGACTAGTTATTTGAAAATGTTTGGGAACCCCTCTCAGCCTGCATAATAATTGACTCTACTTTCAACAAAAAAGATAACAGTGGTGTGTCTTTCATTTCCTAGGAACATCTGAGTACTGGGGTGTTTTCCGAACAAAGGTTTTTTAGTGAAGCAGTATTTAGTTGTATGAAATTAAATCAAATGTGAAGAACTGACTGTACAAGAATTTGGGTACCCTTGTAATTTTGCTGATTTGAATGCATGTAACTGCTCAATACTGATTACTTGCAACACCAAATTGGTTGGATTAGCTCGTTAAGCCTTGAACTTCATAGACAGGTGTGTCCAATAATGAAAAAAGGTATTTAAGGTGGTCAATTGCAAGTTGTGCTTCCCTTTGACTCTCCTCTGAAGAGTGACAGCATGGGATCCTCAAAGCAACTCTCAAAAGATCTGAAAACAAAGATTGTTCAGTATCATGGTTTAGGGGAAGGCTACAAAAAGCTATCTCAGAGGTTTAAACTGTCAGTTTCAACTGTAAGGAATGTAATCAGGAAATGGAAGACCACAGGCACAGTTGCTGTTAAACCCAGGTCTGGCAGGCCAAGAAAAATGCAGGAGCGGCATATGTGCAGAATTGTGAGAATGATTCCAGACAACCCACAGATCACCTCCAAAGATCTGCATGAACATCTTGCTGCAGATGGTGCATCTGGACATCGTTCTACAATTCAGCACAATTTGCACAAACATCATCTGTATGGCAGGGTGATGAGAAAGAAGCCCTTTCTGCTCTCACGCCACAAACAGAGTCACTTGTTGTATGCAAATGCTCATTTAGACAAGCCAGACTCATTTTGGAACAAAGTGCTTTGGACTGATGAGACAAAAATTGAGTTATTTGGTCATAACAAAAAGCGCTTTGCATGGCGGAAGAAGAACACCGCATTCCCAGAAAAACACCTGCTACCTACTGTCAAATTTGGTGGAGGTTCCATCATGCTGTGGGGCTGTGTGGCTAGTTCAGGGACTGGGGCCCTTAAAGTCGAGGGTCGAATTAATTTAACCCAATATGAAGAAATTCTCAGGATAATGTTCAAGCATCAATCACAAAGTTGAAGTTACACAGGGGTTGGATATTCCAACAAGACAATGACCCAAAACACAGTTCGAAATCTACAAAGGTATTCATGCAGAGGGAGAAGTACAATGTTTTAGAATGGCCGTCACAGTCCCCTGACTTGAATATCATCGAAAATCTATGGGATGATTTGAAGCAGGCTGTCCATGCTCGGCAACCATCAAATTCAACTGAACTGGAGAGATTTTGTATGGAAGAATGGTCAAAAATACCTCCATCCAGAATCCAGACACTCATCAAAGGCTATAGGAGGCGTCTAGAGGCTGTTATATTTGCAAAAGGAGGCTCAATTAAGTATTGATGTAATATCTATGTTGGGGTGCCCAAATTTATGCACCTGTCTAATTTTGTTATGATGCATATTTTCTGTTAATCCAATAAACTTAATGTCACTGCTGAAATACTACTGTTTCCATAAGGCATGTCATATATTAAAAGGAAGTTGCTACTTTGAAAGCTCAGCCAATGATAAACAAAAATCCAAACTTTTTCATATGACTGTATAGTATAAATCACAGATATAGTGGAAGATTAGGAAAGTGAGACAGGTTTCTTTTATCAACGTTTATAACTTGAACAACGTAAAAGTAGTATGCTACTAGAACATTCTATATGACTTGTCATTTTTCATAGGATGCAAATGTATTGTCAGTATAGAGGCATCTAAATGTCTGGATTGTACCTCTGCTTAAAGCGGTTTGTACACTGGTGTGATATTCTGAGTAACTGTTGCAACACTGAGTTTGTGGTAATTTGGCAATAATTAGGAAGTACGTGAATCGGTGATAATTAGTGCAGGATTTTCTTTTCATGGCTAGTTAAGCAGTTACATTCTTATTATAGATGTTAGAGCCCCTTGGCTTGGTGAGTTTGAGAATGTTTGTGTGTTTTGAAGGGTAGTAGATCACAACTGTTAATTTAGTCAACGAAATGTAAACCGCGGTTGATTCTGTCAACAAGTTCTTTTTATGATTAGTCTTTAAAACCTGATCCTGAATATTACTGTTAAATACTGTAATCTGTAACTTTTAGTTGATTTTGTTCCTTTTGTAAATAAAACTGGCACATTTTTATGTTTCCTGTGTAAATCTTAAACAAACAAAAACCTTCAATTTTACACCCCTTTGCTGTGAACGGACCCTGCAGTCCATTCATAGTATGTATGAAATAAAATATATGTAATAGGTATTAGTATTAAAACTGGCTACTTTCCTTTTAATTAAACAGTGTGTGTAACTCTGAACCAATTAATTAATTTCCTGTACTTACTGTTCTTAGCATTTATAGACTCTGAAACATAAACATTATAACCACTGCAAAACATATCAAGCAGGCAGACACATTCATACTTTCTTTTTTAGGTGGTGTTGACTACAGTCATGAAAATCAAGTGTGATTTGAAAAATAAAAAGCTGGTGTCAGAGACTGAACACATGGAAATTCCAAATTGGTTTCTCCTCCACATGCCAGCATATCTCTGCTGCATTCTGCAGACCCCTACCTTCTCTCTGTCTTTCTCAAGAAGAGCTTTCAACAGGCAACCTGCTATGATTTATTGACGGGTCTTTTACTGTATAGCTGCATGGTCAATCATTAACTAAATAGTGCTGTGTTTAAACTGTTTTTTATTATCGACAATGTATTCCATTGTCACATGCTATTTGAAGTCAGCTAGTCTTGTTAAGAAAAGTAGTGGATAAACTTATTACCCAAGACATTACATTAATGACAGGAGCAGTTCACCGTAAATGTAGCCTGATAAATGATCCACAGGAATTCACAGTTAAATGGGAATTATACACTCAGTGGGGCTGTTTAGAGGGCCAGGTACTACTTGGTACAAGCTGGTGGGTGAACCATTCCAAGTATGTGAAGCAAAGAAAAGAAATCCTGTCAATGTCAACCTGTTCTAGGTTTCAATATAGAAGATAATTCCCTGTCTTCACTGAATATGGAGTAAGACCCATCTGCTTCCAGCATGTGGAGTGTTGCACACATACGGTTTTCAATTCTGCTTTCTTTCACAAGATAAAAGCACAATTTGCACATATTCCTCCCAGAATACCCAAATACAATTCAGCAGCCAGCTCTTGGCCACTGTGTTTCATTAAGCCTTCACGTTGATAAAAGTTGAATAAATGAGGCATTTATTTCTAGCTAACAGGACAGTCTAAAGAGTGAAATGAATGATGTGGTACAGTTGCCATTAAATCCATCCATCCATCCATTTTCCAACCCGCTGAATCTGAACACAGGGTCACGGGGGTCTGCTGGAGCCAATCCCAGCCAACACAGGGCACAAGGCAGGAACCAATCCTGGGCAGGGTGCCAACCCACTGCAGGACACACACCCACACACCAAGCACACACTAGGGACAATTTAGAATCGCCAATCCACCTAACCTGCATGTCTTTGGACTGTGGGAGGAAACCGGAGGAAACCCACGCAGACACGGGGAGAACATGCAAACTCCACGCAGGGAGGACCCGGGAAGCGAACCCGGGTCCCCAGATCTCTCAACTGCGAGGCAGCAGCGCTACCCACTACGCCACCGTGCCGCCCTGCCATTAAATCGTTTAACCCTATTTTTATTTATATGTAATCTAAATTAGTTTATATGTAACCTTAATAAATGTAACTACGATATTCAGTTACTATCTAAATAAAAATAAATTTCTACATCTGTAGAATGTAGAACGCACTTAACCCAGTTAGAAAGCTGACCAACCGAGATTCAGTCGAGTTTAGTTTATTTTTAAATTATACCTGTCGCTGAAAGCTGAGAGAGATAAGTATGATTATTGCTACATCATGAGCAATAAAAATTAAACATTAAACTTTTACAGACATTTAGTCAATAAATAATTCAGTACATTTCCTTAAGTTGTAAACTTAGTCTTGCTAACATGCCCTGTGAAGGTGAAGGAGAGAAAAAAATATTAATATTACTAGAAAATATAGTCCTCTGGCTGGCTTACGACCCTTTGCAACAAGCAAAATTATAATCATTTTGACCTAAACCAAGTGGACACCCTCCCTCTTGTAAAATGTCACCATTTAAACTGGGTTACAGCAGGGCAGTAAGGTGTTATGTAACCGTTAACTTGAAGTTTCCCAATCACTTTGATGTCTCAGCCCTTCAAAAGAGTCTGACTGTAGACCTTTAGCGACAGGCCCCTCTGTGGCTCCTTCAGTACTAGTGGTACCTGCTACCATACTAGGATACCGATAAGAGAAGTTAAATTTAAGACAGTCAGAACTAATTGTCAGCCTTTCATTTTCAAACTTTTAAGTTTCAGATGTAAATTAGCAATCTTCGTACATCTTCTGGGATCTAAACTAAAAAAGAGGAATCGGTAAATTAATTGTGGGTATTGCCACATGAGTAAATGGTTGGAAAACATTGCCTGTATAATACCGATTCAGTTTTATACTATGCTTTTTTCTTATTGTATTTCCCTGTCTCTTTTAAAGGTTTGTCATTTCAGTAGTTTGCCTTTTTTTTGTTTTCTAGCTGGGCTGTGACCCGGTTTACACACATTTGATATTATTGGATTCACACTTAATAATGCATCCCTTTATTCCCATTTCTGGAAGAGTCTTTGGTCCTGGAACATATTTCAGCAAGTGTGTTTTTTTTTTTTTTTTGAAGAATAATGGAAATTGGATATGATTCTTTTACATAGTTGCTATGTTAAAATTCCAACAAGAAAGCTTTTCTGTCCACATATTTGTGATTGTGACCTGTAAAGTGGTTACATGTCTCTGCACTGCATACGGCATGTGGCAGTATGTGTGATAGCCAGCATATCAGACTATTTACAGTGTGTAATCTGGGTGTGTTAGCAGTACTTGCCATTGTTGATCACACTTCCCAATGGCATTTTCATAAATTAAAAATGTTATTTAAGAAAAATACAGTAAATCGCTGATTATACTTGCAATGGATTTTAACTTCACTGAAACATTTCATTTGGACGACAGAGTAACGCAGTGGACATGACTGCTTCCTCACAGATCCAGCTGTCCAGTGGTCAGATCCTTCACTTGGTTGTTGTTGCCTGTTCTGCCTGTAATTGCATGAGTTACACACCGGGTACTCTGCTTTTCCTTCCACATCTCCAAAGAATATACTTTTTTTTGGTGATTCACAGTTGGCCCAGCATGAGTATGAATGTGTACTGAGTGTGAGATACAAGATACAGAATGCACACTTTGACAAATGTCAGACCAGCGCTTCTGTCCTCACCTCAAATTGACGTGACTGTTATGACTGCAAAATATATATATATGCTTACACACCATGATGGCGCATAAAAGAACTCCGGCAGTGACTTCTCCTGAGTGTCAAGCCAAACAGAAGGCACTTCATGGATGAAGAACGACAAGCGGGTAGCCTGAATATACAGCCATTGAGCAGCTGGCTAGTACTGTGGCCCATCAACATGCCATATATACTCCACGATATAGAAAGCAGCTACAACAACAACAGAGAAATGTATGCCAATAAATGACGAGATTGTCAAATACTCCTAACTTCCAACTTCTATGGTTGGTCAGAGACTCTGTATGCCAATAAATGACGAGATTGTCAAATACTCCTAACTTCCAACTTCAATGATTGGTCAAAGAGCTCTCCTTACAAACGTTACACTGGTAATGCGTTTGCTCTGGAGCTTTAGTTTTTCAGTGTAAACAAAATACCATGTGGCCACAATGGAAATGTTCAGCTTGCTGTCTATGAACCACCTTTATTGTGGATTGGAAGTCCACAAGTTTCCTTTTTATGTAAAATTAAATTTCCACTATAAATGGCAAGGTATTAAGTTAGAATATAGTCTCATCACTTCAGAGCTGAGTTCCTGGCTCCATTACTTTTTTTCTTCTCATATACTAAACATGTGTTGGTTGAGTTTATTTTATATTGGGTCCGTGTGATTGATGTGCAGTGGACTGGCATTTTCTTACCAGGGCTGCTCCTTCATGTACCCAGTAGAAGAAGTGCCAACTCCCTCTGTATTAGAAAAAGCAGGCCCAGAAAAAAAAATGAATAATGACTTCATTCTGTGTTTAAGTTCATGTATAATTTAGGTTTGGTGAGAAAAACAATGAGAGATTAGGTTAAAAAAAAATGTCCCTGTTCTAATAGTGTTTAATATTTTTATTAGGAACATTTATCCAAATGTTGCCTTTTTTCCACCTGAATGATTATTTACATAATGTCACATTTCTCTAAGCTATGTAAAATGAATGAATTTGAAAGTGGCGCATGGAGAATGAAACTATGCTAAAGCCAAAAGTAAACGTTCAGTTTTACTGGTCAGTAATTTAGTGGTCTTTAAACTGTTCCAGATCGCATTATATCCTTACAAAAATACAAATTTATTCTCTGTGTCTTTCAGTTTGCTGAGCACCTGGTGAAACTGAAGTATCCACGTGTCTGCATTCTCGATGGAGGGATCAACAAAATGAAGCCAACAGGTCTACTTACTGTTCTCTCCCCCCAGATCTGAGCTTGGGGGGGTCTGTTACTGCATTCCCTGTCCAGACCTGGCCAGGCTTCACAATGCAGAGCAGAAGACTTTCCCAAGATGCTTTATCTGTGAATATCCTTATATGTCCCTTATGGTGCAGTAACGTCACTGATCTCTTTTTGGTGGAAATTCACCATTTTTCACATCTTTTTAAAGAATGACACAACACCTTTCTTTCTTTCTTTCTTTCTTTCTTAGAAGGGGATGATAACTGATAACAGTTGCCCAATGTTCACTAAAGACCCCAAGGAAGCAAATTTTCAGCACCAGCTTTTCACCCTTAATCTATATATAATACCAGATTAAAGTGAACAAGGAAAGAATTTTGTTTAAACCCTGTCTTCAACAAGACATTAGTAAGAGTGAAATCTGCCAAAATAGTTGACTTTACTTTTTTTTTTTAACATATGAAATTGTTTCAGATGAGTACTGTGTGATATATTTGAAAATATGTCTTTAATTTATAAATTATGATCTTCCTGTTCATCTTGTCTCTGGACAATAGCAGGTACCTTAAAATGCATATTAATTTACAATCTCACTGTTTTCTTTTTCTGCATTTCCCTTTTGATAATAACTTGTAAAATCATGTGCACTAATTATAATAAAATACTGTATAAAATATCAATGCAACACAGTAAAGTGTATTTTGCTTACATTCCTGGTACTAACTTTGATCTGGAAAATCTCTTGGTGTGAAACATTTGGAAAGATGTAATGAATTCTTTAAAATCATTGCTAAGGCACTTCTGATGGATTTACATAATGTTATTTGCATATGAACAAACAAAAACAGAATAATGAAACAAATTGCACACTTCATTGGTCTTGTTTATTCTAGCTTTCCTGTAAAATGTCCTTATTGCACAGACAAAGTCCGAAAGTAGTGTATGTGTAAAAAATGGCTCTTATTTTGATTGCACTGAACGGCTGAATTTGTGTTTTAATTTCAGTGACTTTCTTATCAATGTCATTAGCTAGAAACAAGAAGAATACTCCACTGGTGTTGGAAAAGCTATCTGCAAAAAAGAAATTCATTAATGAAAAACAGGCATATTTTAGAATTGTCTGAGTCCCACTTGCATCATTCAAGACATCTGCCTATCTGTAAGAATAAACTTTTTTATTATTGCGTTTTCAAAATTGTGGTGAAATAATAAGCAGTCTTGTTTTCTCAGCATTTTAGGCATAAACGGACTGTGTTTATCTGTGATATTCTTTTATTGTTTATGAATGAGTTGCTTTCTTCATATTGCACTACTGTGCTTGGCATCAGGGTCCACCCTTCTCTTGGCTTTGTCATGGGACCCTTTACTTGTAGGCATGGAATCCTTCATATGAATAAAACTGGAGTGGACAGCACATAACTAGAGCCCACTGAATTGAAAGTCAGAGAGTTTTCAGCCATAAAAAAAAAAAACAATGTCAACGAGAGAGCAAAGGCTGGTCTAAAAGCTCAGATACCATATAGTGACTTTAGAAACAAAATCATGTGTATAATTACGAGGCTGTATAAAGCATTTACGATGGATGACAAGGTGAGGACATGTAAACTCGACACAGAGAGGCCAGTGGACTAGGGTTTCAATTCAGGACCCTGGACTTTGAGGTAGTAATACTGTATTACAAGATCTGTGCCCCAGTGGCTACTTCTTGAAGAACATTTGTAATTAGAGTTTTTAAATAGATGCATAAGGTTGTATGATACCATGCAGTATTATTTGGAAATATAAGCGAACAGCACTTTATGAGCTCTTTATTACTTTTCTTGTAAATATAAAAAAAATTGCATATAATTTTTTCTTTCCTCTCTGATATATACAGTATGTAGAGTTTTTCTAATTTCTAATTAGACTTGTGAAATTGTTCTCCTTTACTTGTCTTACACAAGTTTGTCCAGGAATTACATATGTGCTTACTGTCATATAAATAATAATAATGCAAAATGTGACAAGAAAGAAAAGAAGAAACTGTTGTGGGGGTGCTATGACCCGAGAACATGCTGCTTGATTTCTTTTCTGCCATCTTAGCTTGTAACGGCCAACCCAATCGTCTGGACCGGCAACTACACCACCAGGACCCGTGGCCCGGTAACCTAATGGAATGTTAGACTAGACAGGCCGTACTTCTTCCAAATCACTTCCCCAGTCGAAAATCAAAATAAGCAAAAATAAAAAAATAAGGCAAATAGTATGTAAAATAGCAAAGTGAATATATATTAATGAAAAGAACTGAAACAAACTCCAAACAATGTGTATATATATATATATATATATATATATATACTGTACAGTGGAACCTCGGTTCACGACCATAATTTGTTCCAAAACTCTGGTCGTAAACCGATTTGGTCGTGAACTGAAGCAATTTCCCCCATAGGATTGTATGTAAATACAATTAATCCGTTCCAGAACATACGAACTGTATGTAAATATATATTTTTTTTAAGTTTTTAAGCACAAGTATAGTTAATTAAACCATAGAATGCACAGCGTAATAGTAAACTAAATGTAAAAACATTGAATAACACTGAGAAAACCTTGAACAACAGAGAAAACTAACACTGCAATAGTTTGCGCTATAGCGCTACCAACCGCTGGCTAAAAACACTTTTTTTTTAATGAGTTTTAAGCACAGGGAAAAAAAATGAACATTTGAAAAAATCTGTAATTTAATAAACCACCAAGAAAAGTAACATTGCAACAATGCACGCTATGAACTGATCTCTGTAAACAGAAGTGAAATCAAAATCAAGCCCAGTGCATTCTTTAACTG
>NC_041400.2:94794390-94896890 GCF_900747795.2 Erpetoichthys calabaricus | reverse complement strand
CTTTTAATTTTTTATTAAGAAGAAAAGAAAACCTTTTTAAACGGATCGAAAATATACCAATAACAATTTGTTAAGGATCTGTTTTTTTGTGAAGCTCCCTTTTCACAGCTGTCGCGCTACGGCGTGTGTTTCGTTTATTTGACAGTATGTAGATCGTGGTAATTACATTCATGGCATTCGTTTTCTGAATCATAATCTGATTGTATGGGTGGTTACCTGCCAGGTCATGCTTGTGGTTTGTCAGCAAGTCGCCTTACGTCCGCCACGTGCCCTCTTTCTGTTCCCAGAAGCGTTTCTATAAACTTAATTTAAACTTACGTTTTACACCGTGCTTTTTTCCCTTATGAAGATGCTTGTATGCTTCACTCGCTCGCTTCTTATTGTTTCGCTCCCTTCTCAATTGTTTAATGAATTTTTTGTTCTTTGCGGTTTGCGGCTCTTCCTTCATTTCTCCCTACTGCGTTCTTTTATCTCGCGAATATGTTATTGCAATCCGCAGCGGGAGCGTTTCTATAAACTTAATTTAAACTTACGTTTTACACCGTGCTTTGTTTCCCTTATGAAGATGCTTGTATGGTTCACTCGCTCGCTTCTTATTGTTTCGCTCCCTTCTCAATTGTTTAATGAATTTTTTGTTCTTCGCTGTTTGCTGCGCCAGAGTTGAAGCCCCTAACGTTGCGGTCAGCAAGTCGGCTAACATCCGCCATGTGCCGTCTTTCAGTTGCGAGAAGCAGATCATAGAATGGTTTTAATAGTTTACTTTCAAATAATGCAAAGAGTATGCTACACGTGTTTCTCCCTAATTCTGGACTCATCAGGCGTACACACTCTCTGCATCTGCTCTCGGGAATCGAATCTCGAACGTCAGCGCCAGAGGTGAAGCCCCTAACGTTGCGCTACGGCATGTGGTTCGTTTATACCTCGTGTCTTCTCATTAAACTTTTATCTCGCGAATATGTTATTGCAATCCGCAACGGGAGCGTTTCTATAAACTTAATTTAAACTTACGTTTTACACCGTGCTTTTTTCCCTTATGAAGATGCTTGTATGCTTCACTCGCTCCCTTCTCAATTGTTTAATGAATTTTTTGTTCTTCGCTGTTTGTGGCTCATCCTTCATTTCTCCCTACTGCGTTCTTTTATCTCGCGAATATGTTATTGCAATCCGCAGCGGGAGCGTTTCTATAAACTTAATTTAAACTTACGTTTTACACCGTGCTTTGTTTCCCTTATGAAGATGCTTGTATGCTTTACTCGCTCGCTTCTTATTGTTTCGCTCCCTTCTCAATTGTTTAATGAATTTTTTGTTCTTTGCTGTTTGCGGCTCCTCCTTCATTTCTCCCTACTGCGTTCACAGTCTTTTCACGTGATTACGTGGGAGGCGTGATGATGTGACACTCAACTCCTCCTCCCACGGCCATCGAGCTGCCGTCCATTACAGTATATTGTGAAAAAAGAGGTTCCAGTTATGACCATTACGCGTTGAATTTCGAAATGAAACCTGCCTAACTTTTGTAAGTAAGCTGTAAGGAATCAGCCTGCCAAATTTCAGCCTTCCACCTACACGGGAAGTTGCAGAATTAGTGATGAGTCAGTCAGTCAGTGAGGGCTTTGCCTTTTATTAATTAGTATAGATTAGTAAACCTTAGTATACAATATATATATATATATATATATATATATATATATATATATATATATATATATATACACACACACAGTGGAACCTTGGTTCACAAACGCCTCTGAACACGTACAAATCAGTTTACAACCAAAAAGTTCGCCAAACTTTTGCATCTGTTCACGACCACACACTCAGTATACGAACAAGCCAGTTTTCCTTTTGGTTTGTGCACGCCGATGATTTGCGCACGTGTTCAGTCTCTCCCTGTGCAGCGAGCGTGAGAGAGAGCGAGAGCGATACACACACACACACACACACGCACACGAGACACACACACAAACAGGCGCACGCAAGAGAGAGATACACACAGGAGCGTGAGAGAGAGCAAGCGAGCGAGAGAGAGGGGGCTGGACGCATAAGGCAGTGAAGGCAGTTAAATGCACCAGGCTTGTTTTTGTTTTCACTTCTGTTTACAGCGATCGGTTCATTGCGTGCATTGTTGCAATGGTACTTTTCTTGTTGTTTTATTAAATTACAGATTTTTCAAATGTTCATTTTTTTCCCTGTGCTTAAAACTCATTAAAAAAGTGTTTTTAGCGAGCAGTTCGTAGCGCTATAGCGCAAACTCTTGCAGTGTTATTTTTCTCTGTTGTTCAAAGTTTTCTCAGTGTTATTCAATGTTTTTACATTTAGTTTACTATTACGCTGTGCATTCTATGGTATAATTATCTATATTTGTGCTTAAAAACTTAAAAAAATATATATTTACATACAGTTTGTACGGTCTGGAACGGATTAATTGTATTTACATACAATCCTATGGGGGAAATTGCTTCGGTTCACGACCAAATCGGGTTACGACCAGAGTTTTGGAACGAATTATGGTCGTGAACCGAGGTTCCACTGTATTTATATATATATATAGTGAGCCACTAGGGGGCATACTGCCTAACCCAGACACAGACAGGCAGGAGACAAGTTTTGCCACACTCCACACATTTATTTACAGTTTACAATGCCAGTAACCACAATGCAGCACACCAACACCATTCAGTCCTTTCTTGCCGCCAGTCCTTCTCCCTCCACCTCTCTTCAGGTTTTGTCCTCTCCTCCCAACTCTGGCCACTTATGGAGTGAGGCTGCTCCTTTTTATAAGGCACCTGGATGGACTCCAGGTGCCTAACGGGCTTGTTCCAGCCACACTTCCAGGTGTGGTGGAAGCGTGACCAAATAAGGCCCTGGAAAGGTCCATGCACTCCCCTGGTGGTGGCCACGGGTTCCAACAGGGTTGAGCCCCCATGCTCATAACCCGTGAAGAAACTGTCCCGACAATGCTCTTCCCCTGGTCCTTCAACACTTTGGGCGTCCTGGCCGGGCCGATAGAGGGATAAGATACTTAATAATATGTCCCATTTTAGAGTCCCAGTCCAGCCACTGTCTGTCTGCAGTATGCAAATTCTCTTTGAGTGTACACAAATTTTCTAAGGTGGATTCATGAAGCAGCACTCACTCAGTTGGAATTCAGTTCTTTTAGGTAATAGTAGAGTGAAGGTCTTTTTCAAATGTTCTTTAATCCTCCTTTTGCAGTTAAAGGAAAGTGAAAAATGCACCTAGTTTATTTTTATGAAAATAATCAATAAGTACATCTAGAAGTATGCCATGGAGATAGTTCTCTTCAGTACAGCAAAAGGTGTTGCATAGTTATTTCATTTATCAGGCTTATAGCTTCCCAGGCTTACTTTCTATTTTACAGTGTTTTATATACCTTTGTCCCAGAATCAAAATCTGAAATTCTGTAAGTACAAGGAGGTGCCACTGAGCCCCAAACCACAGACACAGTAATGCCCAACACAATTCCAGTTTCAGATAAATTATTTTGTCATTAACACCTTCTTCTCCAGAACAACATCAAAAAATACACCATTCACAATTTTCTCCTTCCTCCTCCAAGAGTGTTGCCCGCTACCTCTCAACTCTGACTTGTCTAAGTGTGGTGGCAGGCTTTCTTTTAAAAGTCAACCCGGGAACTGCTTCAGATTTCTTGCCCAAGTTGTCTGAAGCACTTCCGGGTTGTGTGGAAACCAGGGCAGTCTTCCCTCAGCCCGCTCCCCCTGCAGCACAATCTGTTGGTTGTCAAAGATCCCATCTGGACTGCGTTTTGGACTCCAACTCCTATGCCACCCTGTGGGTGTCCTAATAGGATTCAGCCCTACGGAACACTGCCACCTGACATGTGAGGGGATGACCTGCTCCTGATAAACCTGTTCACCTGGTTCTTTCATTATGGCCTCCTGGATGGGTATGAATCCTTCCTTTATCCTGGCCAGGATGCTTGTCCTTCCTTCTTCACACCTACAATACACATTTTAATTGCTATTAATGATATTCATGCTGCCTTCAAGTGCTAAGGAAGTTTTCATAGTTCTCACTTGTGATTTCTCACTTTCCTACTTTGCTGTGCTCGTATGAATTTCTGGTTGGAGTTTTGTAAGAAATGAGAGGTTGCTCTTCATTTACTACATAGTCCACACAAACAGCAATTACAGATATGGTGTAATTTTCTCTTGAAAATAAACAGTAAACTTAATGGACTTAAACCATTTTAAATTGCTCCAAATACAATTTGATCACAAAATACCATTTCTCATTGATCAGATTATTATTATTATTTTTTCATTTTGTATTATTGGCTATAAGGGTCAGTGTTATCTCGCAACCCTGAGAATTCAAGTAGAATTGTTATCTCTGAAATGTGTGACTTGGCACTCCCACTTCAAATGCCATTCATGTGACTTTTCCCGACTGGGAAGCTTGTGTTACTCATCTGTCCAATAGCACAGGAATGCAGCATCAGTTTATTTCTTATAGTTTCTAGGAATTCACATGCCACCAGAAACACTTAACATGCTGGGGCCTGTTAGAATTTCATGCATTTTTCTAGACATGTCTTAGCCTGTTAGTGTTTCATCATTTGCATATTGTAAACAGAGTTTAACTTTCAAATAGCATGTTTCACTTTATACTAAGCTAAGTACATCTATATATATAATTCTCTAAGCAGCCGCCAGAGCGGGCAAGACACCCATGAAAGCATGCAGGATAAGCAAGACACCCATGAAAGCACAAAGGAAGGGGCATGGATTCACTAAGCCGCCGACAAGTAAGACACCCATGGCGCACGCAGGAAGGAGCCACGCCCACCAACTCTAAGACCATTGGATACGACGACAACTCGCAGAGCCACGCAAACCAACTCGAACGCGACGACTCGGAAAAAATGCCGTCATTTATGTTTGTCTGTGCTACAGTACACATGGACCTCTGAGCCACATTGACTTTTTGGTTACGACGCACGACCGCGTGCACCATCGCAAGCTGTTTTACACGCTACATACAGCAATTCGCATCCGCGACAAACATGCGTCTTCTTAGATGGTCCTGCAGGAACACAGAAGACATTTCCCTGCCCATGACCAGGCGGTGTGTATGCTTCGAGAACGAGGGTGGACACGGACAGGACCATCTAAGAAGAGGATGTGTATCAATATATATAATTCACTAAGCCGCCGCCAGAGCAAGCAAGACACCCATGAAAGCACGCAGCACGTTGAAAGCAGTCAACTCACAAAGCCCAGCCCACTAACTCACACCCACCAACTTGAGCACGCATCTACACACGCTCTCAAGGCATTCACGGTGCCTGCTCATGTGCCCGGACGGAACAACTCACTTTCATCTCTGCTACAGTACACATGCACCACTGAGCCATGTTGACTTTTCATTATTCTTTTCGGTTTCAGCTGCATTTCCATATATAATCCACCAAGTCGTCCGACCGTGGGATACAAACAACAGAGCACCGCCCAAGAACTCGACCACTAGAGAGACACGCCCACCAACTCTAAGAGCACCAACTCTAATACGCCTGCCTGCCTGACTGCTACCAGTGTTCACCGCAATATACTGGAGTGTAAAACCACCACAACTATCAGATGCTGTCTATATCTAAGAAGATATATAGATACTCATTATTCCCCGGCATGCGTCCACCCACGCTCTCAAGGCATTCACAGTGCCTGCTCATGTGCCCGGACGCAACAACTCGCCACACACAAATCTTGCTTAATTTGACACGGAAAACCTCACCCTGCCCGGACACGGAGAGGATTGACAGATTGATAGCTCTTTCTCGATTCTGTGCGTGGTGTTGCATGGCCGTACTTAGTTGGTGGAGCGATTAGTCTGGTTAATTCCGAAAACGAATGAGACTCCCCCTTGCGTAATAGTTACGCGATCGCCAAGCAGTAGGCGTCCAACTTCTTAGAGGGACAAGTGGCTTTCAGCCACGTGAGATTGAGCATTAACAGGTATGTGATGTCCGGTACTACACGCACGCTACACTGAATGGATCAACGTGTGTCTACCCGGCGCCGACAGGCATGGGTAAGCCGTTGAACCCCATTCGTAATGGGCACCGGGGCTTGCAATGATTCGTGGTTCCCCACGAACGAGGAATACCCAGTAAGTGTGGGTCATACGCTCCCTCTGAATACGTCCCTGCCCTGTGTACGCACCCCCCCCACACTACCATGGTCGGGTGACTTGGTGGATTATATATAGAAAAGCAGCCGGAACCGCAAAGAACAATGAAAGGACAACGTGGCTCAGAGGTGCACAGACGACAGCGACTCAGGTGAGGAGTTGGGGGCGGGCACATGAGCAGGCAGTGCATACTGAACGATGATTGTATGTTGGTTTGTAGCGTGTATTGTTGCAATATTACTTTTCTTGGTGGTTTATTACATTACAGATTTTGCAAATGTTCAATTTTGTCCCTCTGCTTAAAAAACATTAAAAAAGCGGCGTGATTATGCGCCGTATGCTACGCCGCGGGTTGGTATGCCGCGTGTAAAACAATTTGTTTGTCGCGGATAATTTGACTTTTACTTTTACATGAAGACAATTTCCTGTTAGATTGGCCTTTGCGATGACAATTAATAAGGCACAGGGCCAAACTGTCAATACCATATGCATGTATCTGCCAAAACAAGTTTTCAGTCACGGACAATAATTGTATGTTGCTCTCTCCAGAGTTCCATCTTTTCATTCACTTACTGTTGTATCCTGAAACCCACCCCTTTTAGACTACTATGTCTTTCCGGAAGTGTTCAGCCATCAATAAATAATTATGGGGCGTATGCCTGTAGGAACACATGCAGCGAGCGAGCGAGGCAGAGAGACAGAGAGAGCGACACCCACAGATACAGGCGCGCGCGAGAGAGAGGGACGGCTGGACGCATAAGAATAATAATACTTCACTACATTGATATAGCAGTGTTTTCAGTATTCAAAGCGCTATCCACGCAGGGAGGAACCAGGAACCAAACCCACAATCTTCCACAGTCTCCTTACTGCAAAGCAGCAGCACTACCACTGCGCCACAAGGCACTTAAAGAATGCACTGGGCTCGATTTTGTTTTCACTTCTTTTTACAGCGATCGGGTCGTAGATAGCATTGTTACTTTTCTTGGTGGCTTATTACATTACGGATGTTTCACATGTTCATTTTTTTTCCCTGTGCTTAAATGACACTAAAAAAGTGTTTCTCAACTGTGACTCCAGAACATCTCAGTACGCAAGCTATATTAAGCGTCAACAACAAAGACTTGCTACACCTTAATCTACAAGTACTGACACTTATCCCTACCGACGAAGTGACTTTCACCAGAGTGACTTCTTCGTCACAGACGATCCCGCTTTCAGTCACGGACAATTGTATGTTGGTCTCTCCAGAGGTCTATCTTTTCATTCACTCACAGTGGTATCCACAAACCCATGCCATTTGGACCACTGTGTCATTCAGGAAGTGTTCACCCATCAATACATAATTATGCAGCGTATGCTACGCCGCGGGTTGGCTAGTTTAATATAAATTAAATAAATAAACAATAAATATGCTTACTGATCACGCCGTCATATAAATTATCAACTCTAATATAAGGGCACACTATTTTGACTCCACAACCCAAATACTTGTGTGCTATGTCAATTGACAACAGTGTGAGTGAGTGTGGGTGGGTGCATGAGTTGGCCCTACAATGGACTGTCCTCATCCCTTCCATCGTGTATTTCTACCTTGAACTCAATTCTGTTCAGATAGGCTGTGCCTCTGTAGATCCCTCTATTAGAGAAAAACAAACCAGAGAACCCCAGTGGGTCTCATTTTTTTCCTAATCCCATTTTTTCACATCCCCAAATTTTGTAATTATTTGTTTTAATTGTTTTAATAATTTAACAAGTATGAGTAAGTTTTTTTCTGATTTTGATTGTTAAGAAGTTAAATTATAATTTCTCTTGTAATGTCTGTCATTTTAGAGTTTGGTGTTGTTCACGCAATTTGCTGCTCTACACTGTGTAAAGCAATATATTTTTGATGCAATTATAAAATCCATCCATTAATCTTTTACACGGAATAACTAAGATTTTGTTTCCTGAATACTTTTGGATGTGTCTTATGGATTTTGGCTTGCTTATCACAAAAATCACCTTTAACTTCTTTATGTCACTATTTTTTTATTACAATTGCCTATTTTTGTGATTTCTTCTCTTATTATAAGTATACATATACAGTAAAATACCCATAACTGGGACATCTGTGCTGATCTAAAAGAGCAGCACCGTTCATATGATATATCTAGTCTAGTTGTTTCATTTCTTGTACTAAAGAGTTTCATTACATTAAAAAGAACTGGCCGCACCACAGCAGAAAAGTGTGGCACATTAACCTCTTGTTGACCCAACAAAGAAATTGTGTCTACTCTTCATATCATACTTGCACTGATGAAAAATGTTGTGGAAGTGATGAACAAGGAAGGTGAAGGATTTGGATATTTGAGACAGATATTTCAACAGATAAATGATTCCAAGATTTAGTAGGCAAATGTTGTTGGTCCACAAATCAGACATGTCTGACCAGAAGATGTGTTCATGCTAGTGGGGCATGAGGAAATTGCAAAGAAGGGATTCAAGGATGTTGCTGAGTATTTTCTTGGTAACTCCTGAGCAACAAATAATGTACAACTGGTTTGCAACTTTTTTCAAGCATACAAAACAATGAAGTTCAAAATGTATTTTCTACATTCACAATTGTACTTCTACCCTGCTAATCTTGGTGTATTCAATAATGAACATAGTGAAAGGTTTCACTGGGACATTGCAATGTTCCAGGCAAGAAGGATTCATCAGTGCTGGGCTACTAATGTTCGACACTTGAAATGAGAATCATCAGACTCTAAGTACAAACAAAAATCTGCCACATTTTTAACTCAGTTGAAGTCATCCAACGAGTCAGCATCATTAAGAGAATAATCACATTAAATTCGATAAAAGTTAATTCATGCTTCTCCAAATTTCTATATGATACAGTTAATCTAAAGTTATATTGTGTTCCATTTAAGGCTATCATAAAAATCAGAAATTTTCAGAAAGCAAAATTTTTGAAAACATTTGTTGTCCAATGTTATATAAACCAGCTTTGTTCAAAGTAGTGCTGTTGGACCGAAGCCATCCAACACTGGACAAGGCAAGAATGTGGTGCAAATGTAATTAATAAACAGTGCTTTTATTTAAAACTCAATGATCAGTTAGCTATTGTCAGGCTGTAATCTTTGTCAGAGCTTTGATATAAACTAGAGTTGCTTCATTTTTAATTCTTTTCCTTCTTTTTTTTTTGTAGATTCCTTAATTACTTCTAGAAAAACAGTAACAGTTCCAGAACATGGGCATTGAATTTAAAGATTGAATGATTTGAAAATATCAAACAAGTCTTATAAATTATGTTTTTCACACAGTACAAAAAATGTACCTTTGGGTATCTTCAGGTCTATTAGGTAACTAGGAAACTATGAGCTCTGAAAGGCTAAATATAGAATATATGCAAATCAAAAAAGACACTACAAATACTTTGTTCAGTCCTTTCCTGAGTATTTCCTTGACATATTGCTGGCATCATCTCAGATCCCATGATGACATTCCGTTTAATCCATGTCAAGTCTTTTCCATGCTGATGTGGCAGTTTTTGCCATATGTTCTACAGTATTAACAATTTAAATTTTGTGGCAATGATACAAGACTACTAAAGGACGAAACATCAGGAGTGGGAGCCACCATAGCAGGAAAAAAAACATTGTCACTAATGATTTGGCTGACAGAGACATTCAGAACTTTATAAAATAATAACAGCAGGAGTTATTCATTACACAATTAATTTGTGCTTTATCTGGCAATGTTTCAGTATATGCAACAAACAACATTAGAAACAATACCTGAAAAAAGACATGATTATGAAAATAGTTAACTTTCACTATAATTAATAGTGAATCACACACATTTCAAGATATTTTACTAATATTTTCTTTCAGTAATGTGCTCTTCAAATAAATGTAAACCTTATACTTGAATCAATTATCTTGTATCATGCATGCATTCCAGATGGTCGCTTTCCAGGCTCATCTAAGGTGTGTCTCCTTTTTCCCTCAAAGCGCAAAGAAACTGTCCCTTGAGGGCAATAAAGCCTAAGAAGCCCCGACCCAGACAATATAAACAGTGATGTCCCCGGATGGTGGCGTCACAATTGGATATGACTGTCTGGATCCCCTTCAAAGCCTGACAATACTTGAAAGTGCCGCTAGAGGGCAACAAGAGGCTATTGCCCATTTTCCATTTGAGAAGCACCATTATGTGCCTGTTGCTTTTGGTTTTCTTTTTGGAACTTTCTCTGCCTTCTCACTTGCCCCTACACTATATAGTAGGATACAGTACTATGATGGTACAGTATGTAGTTGGCACATTGTCTCCAAGCCCTGGTTTATATGTTCCATATATGTTCTCGCTGGGTCTCCTGTGAAACTTTAAGGAAAACATGAAAAGTGAGTGTGCTCTGGGATGGCTGAGCTTTACCTTACATCGGTTCATGTATCGGTTTGTTCGTAAGATATTAGCATTCGCTAAGGCAGTATTAGACAAGTAAATTGAGTTTCCTGTGATCACACAAGTACTGGACAATATATTCAAAACTGAAAGCTGTTTAGAAAGATTTTTGCAGGAAACTGCCAAGAAAAACAATATGGTTATTATTTTGTACACAGTTTTTCTTTATTTAATAAATAAAAAAAATGTTCAGCAGTGTACATGATCATATTTTGATATGTCTAAAGGATACTAGAAACAATGCTCACATATGATTGCACAATGTGAATTTAAAAAAAAAGTTGGCTGTAACATCTTTAACACACAAAGCAACATTTCTTCACACATTGGCAAGAAATCTATAACTATATTTGCTGTTATCATTTGTTTGTTTTAAAGTTTCAAATGACATTTGTCCACATACAATATCAATTAAAATCTGTAGAGACTACGAACATCTGAAAATGTGTAAAGCATGAGTAGCTTTACTTCCTTATCTTGATGTTCCCCTGTAAACTATAATCATTTCCAAATTCTTTCAAATTACCCCTGCAGACGTATCTGAAATGCATTTTTATTCTCAATATAAACTTTACTGTATTTGCCTGTAATTAGTGGTTATTTTACTAGATAAAATATATATTCCCAAAGTCAAATTATATGTCCTGAAAAGCCAGGAACATATTTTAAAAATAACTGACATCTTGTTGACTTTGAAAATGATGAAAAATTGGCAATCAGTTATTCACATAATGAAGTATTTTGTTTTCTACTGACTAACAGCATTCATAGCTCTTACATTCTTCTATTGGTTTTCCGGGCCAGTTTAGTTTAGTCATATTTCTGGTTTGCAGGGAGCTGGAGCCTATCCTGACAGCATTAGGTGCAATACAAGCACCTACATCAAACAGCACACTTACTGACACAGATACAATTAAGAGGTGGGTTGTTGGAATAGTTTCCAAGCAGACATATGCTCTTTTTGATAACAAATTACAGGCTACTAGTATCCTGTGTGAACTGGCAATGGCTTTCGTTGTTGCACTGCTAACTAGAGGGACAGGTTCACATTTAATCTGAATTGAAATAAGGGGCCCTTCTAATATTCATAATATTGTAGCACAGTGTTTCCCAAGGTTGCAATCTACTTTTGGGTCCACATTTCACAAACCAGGAAACCCCACCAGTTCTTCAATTCATGTTTGATCCATCAAGGGGGAATCCCACACTTTGGGTTGTCATTAAAGGCTGGTCACGAGCTGGTAAAGATTGAGATTGAGATCGCTGTAGCACAGAGGACATTGCCCCACGACTTGTCCTATATTTGCCTTCTGTGTCATAATATACTGTCTAGTTTGTCAGGTGTGTTTTCAGCAACTTAAATTTTGCCAATATTGTAAAGTACAAAGAATATCTAGATGAGATGAGAAGTTATTAAATCTAAATTTACATATTTTTATTTATTTATTTGTCTTATTTAGTGGATGAATTATTTCGTATTCCACCATCGCTACCTGAATATCAGCAGATCCTCATACAGATCGGTTGACTAATGGAGCGGATCAACTAGTCTCAATGTCACAGTCACATGTTGCAATTAGGCGGCCATATTCTTCGTATGACCATGAACATGAGACACTTGGTAGCAAAATTTTATCAGAGACAAACTAGTCGATGTGTCCTGGGGAAAAGCTGAAGTACTTGCAGGGGACTGACAGTAGTGGAGGGACCTCGTTGCTCAATGTGCTCAACAGCACCGGAGGAACTAGGTCTAAGTAAGTCTAAGTAGGTGGATGAGACCATGTAAGTTAAAGGAATCTTCAAAAAGTTGCTAGCAAATAAATAAAAGCTGACCTAGATACAAGGCTGATACATTAAAATTCTTTATACAAATTCCTGCTCTTTCATTATTACAAACAATCTCTACCATTTAATTGAATGGAAACAGAATCTTATCTTCTGAAAAATGCTAGTGTAAACTGGGAGGCATTACATCTTTCAAATTCAGGCTAAAGAAATGTGAAGCATCTCTTGGCTAAAATGGTGTTGCTTTCCTCAAGGTTGCCTATAAAAAGGGCATTTCTAAGTGATATCTGCTTCTCTGAAATTGATCTAAACCAGAGATTAGAAATAAATGTCACCCCTAAACCGACTGGCTGAGGACAGGGACTGACAAGATTTTGCATTAAAACATTTCAGTATAAATTACAGTAATAACCTAGAGGTACTGGTACAATAAATATACTATTAAAGGTGTTCTCTAGAGATATCAATTGATTTTGCTTTTAAGAACAATATCAATGACTTTCATTAAATAAAATAGGGCAGATAGATGGGTGAGAATCATCTGGGTTTTTTTTTTCTTTCTCTGGCACTTTTAACAGTGTATAGCCCTTTCTGTTGGGGTGCCCTGATTATGTGACAATCAAACTAGGTAGTGAGGCTACAGAGGTCTGTGCTGGGTGGTCAGTGGCACAGGGGCACTCCCAAGGAACTCGTCTACACTAGAATTCTAAAACAGTTCTGAGACATGCTGCCTGCAGCAATAATATAGTGAATAACTTGTGAACTGGAGGAGAAATAAGGAGGACTTGGTGATTAATTTATTGAGTGGTAAAACCAGAACCATCTGTAGCCCAGCATTAACAAAACCGAAGGAAAGAGTAGTTGACTTCACGGCTCCTTTTTATGTTTAATCATAACAAAGTATTGTATGATACATACAGTGTGATATTATACATTTGTACATTTCTCCATTATTTATTGTGAATCCGGAAATAGATATAAATTTTAATTGTAGTGTTTAAAACTTTGAATCCTACCCACTCTTTCAAAGTCTTTTAAAGTCCTGGTCCTTAATGTGCTTTGAGGACAGAAGTAGTTTTATAAACAGATGGACCCATCTATCTGTAGCTTTCTGAGCCAAAACCCTACAATAAACAAAATGTGTTTATGATATTAATACTTAATTACAGATTCATACTAGCTTTTTAACAATCATACATTACATAATACATGTTTATTAGATAGTGACGGTTAGAAAGGTTTAGTAAGGACAGTAACTGAACTTTCATTTCTTCATGGCTTACCAGACCAGATGAAATAAAACACCTACACGATTTTGCAACCACGAAACAGGGTTGTCTCCTTCTTTGAGATCAATCCTGGTAGGACAGACTTCAACTATCCATGACATTGTAAAGTCAGAGTGTATGAATAGCGTGGTCAAATAAGGAACTTCAGGTGCCCACTGGAAAATGTTGGGTCGCCAATCTGGTCGTCCCTGTTTAATACAGCCAAAGTGAAACAAAAAGGGTGTGCTACGGGCGCCTCTACAAAATCAAGGCAAGTAAACTGGTTCTCTTTCAATCAGACGTTAGGTGTTCGGGAGCTCCGTTCTCTCATTCAGTTGATTCAACCCTGACCACCTCTTTCCGTGTTTTAAAGTCTGGAGACTGGAAGCAGCGGAGTTAATTGCCCTCACTAGGCATCTTCTCATTGCTACAGAGCAATAAGAAGAGCAGAAGATTAGCGTGAGTGCCCCCTTTTGGACAGGGATGGTAATACCTGCTTCTGACAAGCCAGACGGTGATCCACAGACGTGTATGCATGACAACAGTTCCTTTGCATGGTTGCACAGTAATTTTCACTTCAGCAATCACTGCTCCAGAGACCTGACTGAGATTGCAGGCTTGTTCACTTTCTTCATGAAGATAGAATATTCTCCACGTGATATTAGAATTAGCAATGACTCTAAACGTAGTGTGCCATTTGAGGGTACAACTGAAGGGTTAGCTTGCTACTGACACTGCTGGAAAAGTTGTTGGTCTTTATGAAAAAAGTAATAGAAAAAGCAGACTAAAAACCTACTTGAATATTTTGTCATTACTTATGCCTATCACGCATACTTTCTTTATGTGTGTATTCATACTTTTCAAGGTTTCCTCAATGTCTTTTTAACATTTGTTCAAATGTTTTCCTCCAGCTGATAATTATTAGAGTAGACAGGGAAAGCTTATGAGAGCTTGCTTGTATTGACATGTGTATTTGGGCTATGGGCCCATGGGAGCTTCATTTTGTTTAGGACTCTGGCCAAACTCAACATATATATTTATTGGTATTATTTTTGTAAACCTTAGAGGTGTCCAGTACCCTGCTTCCTGTAATTCTATCAAAAGCAATTATTGCTACAGTTATACCACCAAACAGATTTAAGACACACTTAGTTTGCAATATATAAAAGAGTAATGACATGACGACATGGTAGGTAGTACTGCTGCATCACAGCTTCAGAGTCCTTGGTTCAATTGGCAAAAAGTTGTTCATGGTGTTTGCACATTTTCTTCATCTTCTTCTTTAAGCTCTTTTTTGACTCTGAACCAGCCCTGTATTTTTTAAACACGTTTTATTAATTTTTAAAGAAAAAAGAGCAACAACCAAACCCCAACCCATTCTATGACAGCTAAGTAAAGAAGCAGAGAAAGCAAAGGAGGAGACGTGCTAGCGGCACTGCACACTACAAGGCGCAGTTAAAGCAAAATAAATGGTTTTTTGATAAGTGCAATTCCTTCTCCTAAGTTACAAATTAAATTCCTCCAGGCAGGCATTATGATTTGCTCTTGGTTCCCCAGCAGATACCAAAAGGATCTTACTTAGCAGCTAAAGAGCTTATTGAAATCATATTCTTATTAATGGATGAAAAGAAGTACAATGAACAATCCAAAAGTAAAAAATCTATGTAGAACAGGGAAAAGAGAGAAAGAGAACAACAGACAGGTGGAAATACAGGACCAGAAAGATACAATGAGAGGGCAGGACCTAAACACATAAAAAAAGGAACCAGGCAATTTAAAAGAAGATAAATTATAAATTAGGATAGGGGTTAAGCCCAATAAACTTCATTTCAAGGGGATCATATAAATCCTATGTGGAATTTTGTATTGTATAAACTTATGACTTCTTTAAAAATGGAATTCCAGGATCCAAATCTGAATCCCACTTGTCTGAAATGGCAAGAGGCTTTTTATGTGCAGCATGAAGAAGGGAACAGCACAGAGACTGGTTTAAAATGAAACATAAATATTGTGGCCTGCAGGGGGGTGTTCAGCTTCTCAAACCCATCACAGACAGATGCAGGATTCAAGCTCAGCAACACACGTTTTTTATTTTTTCTTGTGGGAAACGCTTTCCTTCATTTCCCACATGCTCAGCCCACTATAAACACAATACACAATCATTTTGTTCTTCTGGTCTGTCTTTCTCTTTTCTTCTACCTCAACTCCTCCTCCAGCAAGCATTGTCCACCTCCTCCCGACTCTGGCTACCTGAATTGAGTGAGACAGGTCCTTTTATTAAGCAACTGGAAATTCTCCAGGTGTCCTGCTGTCTCCTTCTGTCAGTACATCCAGGTGTGGCGTAAGTGCTGCAATAAAGGGTTCAACAGTTCCTGCCGTACCCCCTGGCGGCACCCACATAATCCAACAGGGCTTTGCTGAACTCCAGCTCCCATGTTTCCTTGTGGGAGTCCAATGCACCACTACAACCCAGGAGGGACAACCCAAGTTCTCTCCCCCGGTCATTCCATTGTATAAACATCACGGCCATGTATGGGTTCTGGCCGTCCACGACAACATATAAATAACATTTAAAAAGCAAGAGATCAAATCAGGGCGAATGGACAAGTGCTGCATGTTTTGAGGGTTAACCTTAGATGTACTGTAGATAGAAGAAAATTTAAAGGAAAAGTGATGGAATAAAAGGAATCCTGACTTCCCAAAAAGAATGCTAAGTGAATGAATGCCTAAAGCGGACCAAAGAGGAAAATTGACACAACCAAAATTAAGAGCATTATTTTCATAGACAGGGGTCTGTGAATACCATAAACCCACCCTATATGAGTCTGTGATTAAGTGTGCCCTGCAGTGTACGGGCATTTTATCCTTTTTTGTGTCTCACATTGTTGAGAACATCTCCAGTTCATTTTAACCTTGTTTTCACACAAGTGAATTCAGAAAACAACCAACTGAAAGAATGATTAAAACTGGACATGTAAATATGGTAAACCCATTAAACAGGCAGCTGAAAGAGAGGCAAAGAAGCAGGGTTAATGACATGACAGCAAGATACGCTGCAAAAATAATAAAATTCAAAATGTTTTAAAGTATACTAATCAGGTTGTCTGCACTATGCCATTCTGTGAAAACTAGTAGAAAATTTTAAAATTTGATTATAAATGGAAGGCTACTCAGTACATAATAATAATGTTTATTAACAGTAAAGGTTCTGTTTGATTCATATGACTTGAGTTTTAAGAAGTAGCAATAAAACGTACCAAAGCAGTAAGGCATATGGTTTTCATCTACCTTAACTTTCAAAAGCTTTTTTTATAAGGTAGCCCATAATTATTAAATTACAAACAGCAGGGATTCAGGGTGTGATGTGCAGATGAGCTCAGAATATATTCGGCCAAGGAAAGAGCTGGTAGTAATGCACTGTACTTTTCTGAAGTAGGTGCTGTGAAACGTGGAGTTCCTGCTGAAATCAGTGCTGGCACCGTTACACTTTTTAATTTAAATAAACAATTTTGATGGACTATAAATCACATTTATATGCCAAATAGGTGAATGTGGCATTTTACACTCTAAATGAGGCAGTGTGCAGACGAATGCAAAAAGGCTAATGGGAGGTTACATAAAGTAGCTCCTTGTATGTTGGGCAAATCAAGGAGGGTTATGTTAAGAGCACGTGTGAGGCCATTTCTGGAATACTGTATACACTTTAGGTCTTCCTGTTGTTAGAAAAACAAAACATGTTGAGAAATTTCCTTAGTGGATCTAGAAGAGTTATTCCAGTACAACATAGTATGAACTACAAGGAAAAATGGAGACAGTCATTTTCTTTTTCAGTTTAAGCTGGAGAGAAATATGAGGAAATATGTTAAGCTGATACCCACTTTAAACATACAACAAGTTCTTAAAGGGTGAATTGGGCATTTTTCAAGTTGAATTTATTTCTTCACAAGTATTATATATATTATAATATAATTAAAATGTTTTATATGTTTATACAATTAAAAAATGACTTTGCCTGTTCTTGCATTTTAAAATGGTGGTGAATGAGTTGGGGTTCAAATGTGGAAACAAAAGCCTAAAAATTTACAGAACATGTCAATCCATGTCTTGATATTTCATACATATTGCAAAAAGATATATTTTTTGTGATATTCAGTCATTTTAAAAGGGGACCAGCTGTACACTTCATCTTGCTATTGGTCTTCCTCTGGGGCAACCTATCGGTCCCAGGGGTAAAGTTTTACATTGACAAGTCATCTCCAAGTGCTGTTACAGACTTTAGTGAATGTTGACACCAAGATATGAATTGCTGTCACTGTTTTGAGGATGGATAGACAATAATCACAAAAACAGTCACACAAACACTGTTTTACACTATGTGTGATTAAAATAATTAAAAGATTTGACTAATTATGCCTACTCACTGAGAAACATTCTTTTCAGTTCCTTTATGACCATATCCTCAGCAAAGGTGACTAATCATGCTATAAAATTCGATAACTGGTTTGTATCAGTTTAAATCTGTTTTAATGTTGTTTGGCTTTATCACATAATCTGCTTTTTTCATTTTCTTGGTACTTTTTTTGTTGTGTGAGCACACAACAACACCACTTTATGTGCATAACTGTAACTGTTGATTAATACTGTAAATACAGTATCGACACACAGGTGGCCTTGACTCATTTAAAAATTTAAGACCTTTGGAAAAAAATGCAATGCAATGAGAGGAGAAACCCTGTCTGAGTTAAAACATACAGGTATGTGAATAAATAACTCTTGACTTGAAAAATATTAAACTTACCCTTTAAGGTTTTTTAAGGCACAGATTCAAGATGGTTAATAGTAAACTGTTATAGAACATTTCTTCACAGAGAAAACATTAATCAAAGTTAATCAAATAAACTACTTAGTAGTACAGCAGAAGGCATACTTTGAAATTAGCAGACTGGAATGTATTCATGTCAGATCTCAGAGTCACATTATTTTGGACACATTATCTGACTATTGTTCTGCCGGACTGTTGGAAAATAGCAGGCTACTTGAACAAAAAGAAAATAAGACTTGAAGATGGAATCTTTAATCAAAAGTTTAGCAGGGTCATTACCAGAAAGTCATACCAGCCATGCGACAAAGCCCAAAACATTACTGAAACATACATTCTACATCATTTTTATGCACAACATGCTGCAGTTTTGCTGAAAACTGTAAACATCTCCTCTTCAAATTAAAATTATCTAAAATATTTCAGGGATAAGATGGTCATTATGAACAACGCCAGGTAACTCTGGGCTCACTTGGACATATGTTTTGGGACTGTCCAAAATTAAAACCCTTTCGGCTAAAAATGTTAGTACATCAACAAATTCAGCTAGATTGGAAAAATCCTACTGCACCCTTCATAGTTTAATTATGAAAGTGATATATTATCCAAAATCAGAAACAATCCAATTTTCTTTGCATGAAATTGTGCAGAGCTTCTTTAAATTTGGCACAAATTCATTAATGATAATCTAAAATATGTCTGTTGGGCTCCTGAAAAAGTCTCTGCTAAATACCTATTGTTTTAATTAATATGAGGTTGTAGAACACATTGGCTCTATTTAATTACTAATTAGCCCTCTGTTTCGGTTGTTTTTAGTGTGACTTATGATTATAAATCATAATTGTTTCAATGATATATGGGACTGAATGCATTTCTGTTTGAATAGACTTTTAAATTTCATAATTTTATTTCACTGAAACATACACTCACTGAGCAATTTATTAGGAACACTAGACTAATACTGGGTAGGGCCTCCTTTTGCTCTCAAAACAGCCTCAGTTCTTCAAGGCATGGATTCCATAAGATGGTGGAAACATTTCTTTGAGATTCTAGTCCATGTTGACATGTTTACATCACGCAATTTCTGGAGATTTGTCAGCTGCACATTCTACCACATCCCAAAGTGTTCTATTGGATTCAAATGCTGTGACTATGAAGGCCACTGACGACCACTGAACTCATTGTCATGTTGATGAAACCAGTCTGAGATGACTTTTACTTTGTAAAATGGTGCATTATCATGCTGCAAGTACCCAATAAAGGACCGGTAAATTGTAAACCGTGAAGGGATGCACGTGGTCAGCAGCAATACTCAGACATAACATTCAAGTGATAAATTATTGGTTTTAATGGGCCCAAAGTATGCCAAGAAAACATGCTCCACACCATTACATCACCACCATCACTACTACCAACCTGGACTGTTGACACAAGGCAGGTTGATTGCATGGATTCATGCTGTTGGTACTAAATTCTGTCCCTACCATCTGTGTTACTCCAAGAAATTGAGACTCATCAGACCAGGCTATGACAGACTTCAACTGTCCAGTTTTGGTGAGGCTGTGCCTATTGTGGCCTGAGCCTTCTGTTCTTGGCTGAAAGGAACCCAGCATGGTCCTCTGCTGCAGTAGCTCATCCGACTCAAGGTTTAATGTGTTCTCCCTGCTGAGATGCTTTTCTGCTCACCACATCTGTACATCTGAGTTACCGTAATCATTCTGACAACTTGAAACAGTCTCGCTATTTTCCTCTGCCCTTTCTCATAAACCTGGTATTTTCACACAATTCTGAGGTGTCACCCGTTGCACGGCTGCACTCGGATCTCAATCGGGGTGCTTCATCATGTGGAGGGTGCAGCAACGTGCTGTAATCAGCGCATGCTCCCAACCTCTCTCTCTCTTTCTTAGTAAACCCTTGATACTGTTGTGAGTGAAAATCACTAGAGATCAACATTTATTGAAATATTCAGTCCAGCACACCACCTATGATTCCATGGTTGAAATCATTGAGATTACATTTTTTCCCCATTTTGGTGTCTGAACGTTAACTAAAGCTCCAGTAGCTAAACAATTTTATACATTGCACTGCTGGCACATGATTGGCTGATTAGATAATCGCAAGGATAAGCAGGTGTACAGGTGTTACTAATAAATAGCCCAGTGAGTGTATGTTGAATTGTCATATTATAATACTGTATGTGTAATTTACATTTTTGAAATAAATAAAACATTTTTTTTTTAAATCATCAAGAATGTATGTATTTACTGGATATAAAAAGGAAAAGCTCTTGCAAAAGGTTTTGACATTGTATTAAAAAATGTTGACTAAGATTGTCTTCTTATGTTGGCTTATGTACTGTTGCACTGATGATGTCATGTTGACACAACTTCTGGGACTGGACCCCCCCAACAACCTCATCCTGATGAAGGTGACGTCCACTAAAAACAAGACTGTATCACAATAAACAAAACAAATAACAATAAAATAAAAGTACATAACTACACGTATCAAAACAAAAAGTAGCAACCAAACAAAAGTAAAACTGAATTCAGCAAAGTTCAAAGAAATTATAGAGCTATCAACTGAAACAAAATTAACAAAGTTACAAGCATTATAACAACTGCAAAATGAAGCTTTTAAAGAAAAGGACATCATACCTACTGTGAAACGTGGAGGAAGCTTGGTTATGTTTTAGGGCTGCTTTACTGCAACTGTCACAAGGTGCCTTGAGTCTGTACAGGGAACAGTGAAATCTCAAGACTATAAAGACCTTCTGGAGCACCCAGTGTCAAAAAGCTGGGACAGTATTTGGTTAAACGTTCTTTTGTCAACCTTCTTACATTGATTAAGAGTTGCACAGAGAATATGAAAACCAATTGAACTTATTATAAGTATGGTTAATTTTTTTAGAACTTTTTTTATGTTTACATTTGTTGATGTCTTTATCCAAGGTGAGCTTACAATAAATCAAATACAATTGGTTATGTGTCTTTGAGCTTTTCCAATTGGACCACAGGCAGGTGAAATGACTTGCTTATGATCACACACTGTCAGTAGCGGGAACTGATCCTACAACCTCAGGGTCTGAAGTCCTAAGCCTTAACCACTATGCCACACTGACTGCCTATGTGCTCTGGTGTAACTGATTGCCTAGTAATGTCTTTTATTAATAGCATTATGACAATCATACTGATGGTGAGCCGCAGCCTATTGGGGTATTTTAAATGATTGATTTTTAGCTTGTGCCAGTACATAGCCTGCAGGTGAAAGTGTGTGAGTGTCGTGCATCGTGCTATCAGAAGGCACCAACTGCACCTCATTTTGTACAAAACGAAATTGATTAGTGGAAGGATGAAAAATGTTTCTGTGGAGAGATCGTGTTTGGGAGTAGAGAAAGCAATCTCTGGCTTTAGAGACGAAACAGAGGAGGATGAGTTGGACAGCATTGGCAGGTTGACTAGTTTGTGGAGCGTTGACAAAGAGCCGTGTGAGCTCCACTGGTTGGATTTGCTCTCATCAGCTGAGTAGCTGAAATGCAGATCTGGTAACAGGACAAGAGGCTACAGGAGTTGGTAGAAGGAAGGAGTTCTAACACTGTGACATTCAGGTAAGGGCATAGCATCCTGGGAGCTGTTGTGTCTGATGTAGGTGACAGCTCTGTGAGCTTAGATTATTTGAAGAGGTGGCAGTTCTGATCCACAGTGACTGAATGACATGTCGGATCGATGAAATGCAGAACTTTTGAGCGCTTTTTTCTCTGCTTTAAAATAAACTGTCAATCTTCTGATCAAAAAATCTGTCTGCCTTACTCAATGTTGTCAGTCCCAGCATGACTATCGATGTCCCGGAACTGAAGAAAACTGAAGAAAAATGACAAAGTTGTGGGTTCAGGGCATCACAATCCTGTATATTTAAAACAGACTTTTAATCAAAATACAGAAGCAATCTGCAATAAATGAGTTTACTGTCTAAGCAGTGGCATAACTAGTATTTAAAAGGCCCTAGTTCAGTACAGTAAAACATCCCTTCCCACTTGTAAAATTAAATTAAACCAATTAAAAGTGACCACTATCAAAGTAAGACATTAAGCATATATGGTATATATAAGACTAATGGTCATAATTAAGTTTTATGCAGTTATGGATAACACAACTAGTCTTTTCGTTCTGATGCAGCCATGCAGTCATGTGGGCCCCTCAACCTCCTGAGCCACAATGCAACTGCCAAGCCCATGCCAAGACACTACTGTTCCTAAGGAAGATTAATGCTTTTAGCATGAATTCTAAAATTATGCAATTTTTCATAAACCTTCTATTAAGTCTGTCTTAATTACTGTTAGCTTGGTAAGGAAATTCTTATTGTCAGCAACAAAAGCAGGATGAGCCAAATTGTAAAATGGAGCAGTACAATACAAGCTCCCAACTATTTAATCTGACAGGCCTCTTTAATAAGCAGATACTGAAGAAAGTCAAGTGTATTCTCTCAGACAAAATTCAACCACTATTTTCACAACTCCAGTTGTTGTAATCTGGTCACAGGTTGACGTTTCTGAGGATAAAGAGGAACTAGTTCAAACACTAATTTATAATTTATCCTAACTGCTATTAATCTGCTACATAAGTTTACTTTAATAAACAGCCACAGGCTTAAACTAGGGGCTGAACTGTGATCATTCTTGTCAGTCACTGGTCCAGTCTGAATATTGGTTGAACTTTTAAACTGTATTTAATAGAAATTATCTGATGTTATACCACACATATCGTGTTCACTTGTTTTTATTTGTAAATAGTTTAATTTCTCTTTTGCTGTGTTTAAATGTGATGATTAGTGTCTATAAAAACCTACTTACAAACAAGATTTCCCACTTTGGACTGTAACAAGAATGAGTCGGAGACATCATAAAGAGTTGGGGCAGCTACCCGTACAATATTTTCTTGGCTGCAAAAGTCACTTTTTATGGTAGCACAATGTGCCTACAACAGAATCCAAAACAGAACTGCCTGTACTGAGGCAAGATGGCAGTTTTAAAGGCCCGGAGGGGAAACAACATCATCAGTGCAGGAACTGGGAGTGGCGTCCTCGTGCAAGGAAGTGACATCATCATCGAGGCCGGCAACAGGTGGGATTTCCCGGGAAAGGTCTACAAGGGACTGCAAGACACAGTCAGTACACTCCGCCGCCCCCCAGCCTGGCATAAAATTACTATTATTTAGGCCCTTCAGCTGTTTCCCATGCACACGTGTGTGACAAGGCCCCCCCCCACCTCAGCCCAGAGGTCGTGGACTCGAGAGAGAACATCAGCACTGGCATGAAGAGAGCCCTTATGGTGAACAAGTGAAAACTTATACAGTTGGAGCTCAAGAAGCCACCTAGTGACCCGTGGATTAGACTCTTTGTGGAGGGCCATCCACTGCAGAGGTTCATGGTCTGTCACCAGAGTAAATTCACGGCCCAAGAGGTAGTACCTCAATTGTGTAATCGCCCATTTAATCGCAAGGGCCTCCCGTTTCACTGCCGCAGTTTCCGGCTCAGGTACATGACGGGGTGTTCAACACCATCGACGCCTGTGTCCGAAGTGTCCATCTGGAGTATGAAAGGAAGCAAAAAGTTAGGTGCTTTCAATATGGGTGCTGACGTAAGGGCCTGTTTTAGGTCACAAAATGCAGTATCTGTCTTGTCAGTCCATACCACGTGGTTGGGAGCCCTCTTCTTTGTTAAGTCTGTCAAGGGCGCAGCTCTCTCGGAGAACCGGGGTACAAACCAGCGGTAGTAACCGGCTAAACCGAGAAAGGCCTGCACTTGCCACTTGGTTTTCGGACGAGGCCAATTTAATATGGTGTTAACTTTAGAGCACTGTGGTTTCATGGTACCCTGACCCTCTAGGTAGCCTAAATAGTTAGCTTCTCTTAACCCAAAAAAACATTTCTTTGGATTAACTCGAAGCCCAGCTTCACTCAGTGTCCGCAATACCGTTTCAATCTGCCACACGTGATCCTTCCATGTGTTAGAATAGATGACCACGTCATCCAAATAAGCAGCACTAAACGCGTTATGGGGCCAGAACACTCTATCCACCAGACGCTGGAAAGTGGCTGGAGCCCCATGTAACCAGAATGGGAGGACCCGGTACTGCCAGTGCCCACTAGGGGTGCTAAACGCGGTCTTACCCTTCGTGGAGTCCATTAAAGGAACCTGCCAGTACCCCTTAGTCATGTCAAGTGTGGTCAAAAACTTCACCTGCCCAAGTCTCTCAAGGAGGTTGTACACGCAAGGCATTGGATAGGCATCAAACTGGGAGACTTGATTCAGTCGACAGAAATCGTTGCAGAACCTGCAACTCCCGTCGGGCTTATTGACCAAGACAATCAGGCTGAACAAGGGACTATAACTTTCCTCAATCACACCCAGTTCCAGCATATGCTTGATTTTAAGCTCCACCTCTGCCTTCTTTGCCTCAGGAAGACGATATGGGCATTCTCGTACAATAACCCCAGGCTCTGTCACTATGTCGTGCGCAATCAGAGAGGTCCTTCTGGGTTTCTCACTCACTACCTCCGCAACCGACAGTACAGCTGTTTCGAGCTCTTGTCTCTGCCTAGCATTTAACTCTGAACCGAAGTTAAGGCTGTTGCTCTGAGCAAAGAAGGAGCGGGGCTGAGCAGAGGAGGGATCGGGATCCCTCTCCTTACACGGCTTCAGCAAGTTGACATGATATACCCGCTCACTCAGTCGACAATTGGGCTGTCTTACCAAATAATCAACGAGCCCGTTCCTCTCCTTAACTTCATACGGACCTTGCCAATAGGCAAGTAATTTAGAATGGGAGGTAGGAATCAACACCATGATCCGATCCTCCGGTTGGAATTCCCAAAGAGTCATGCCATGATCATAATAGTGGGCCTGTGCTGCTTGCACCTCCTCCATGTGATTTTTTTAAAAAAGAGTATAAATTTTCCCGAATCAATTGTGTAATTGCGAGATATATTCTAGTATATCGGTAGAGGGAAGAGCCCCCCCCTTCCCATCCTTCTTTTAAAACATCCAATATTCCTCGGGGTTGTCGTCCATATAACAATTCAAAAGACAAGAACCCCGTAGAGGCTTGTGGGACTCCCGAGAGGCAAAGAGCATGAGGGGAAGGAGCTGGCCCCAGTTCCTCCCATCCTCGCTGACCACCTTGCGCAGCATTTGCCTGAGAGTCTGATTAAGCCTCTTGACAAGACCGTCGGTTTGAGGATGATACACAGCGGTCTTTAAGTGCTTTATTTTAAGAAACTTGGCCATTTCCTTGAACGTCTCCGAGGTAAAGGGCATCCCTTGGTCTGTAGGGACTTCTTTAGGGATCCCTACACGCGAAAAGACCCCTACTAGTTCCTGTGCGATAGCTTTAGATGTGGCAGAGCGCAGTGGAACTGCCTGTGGATATCAGGTAGCATAATCTACGAGGACTAGTATATATTTATGTCCTCGGGCTGAGGGCTCCAGAGATCCTACTATATCAACCCCAATACGCTCAAAGGGAACATCAATTAAGGGAAGGGGAACAAGAGGAGCGCGGCCCCTCCTAGGAATTGCCACAGTTGACACTCTGGGCAAGAGATTCATTAACTCCCGGCTAATAAAATCTGCGCTTGATTTGATCCAAAGTTTTTTCTGTGCCTAAATGGCCTCCCAGGAGGTGGGCATGCGCCAACTCACAAATCTGCTGCCGGTAGGTCCGTGGGATTAGCAACAACTCCCTCACCCCACTCTCGTGTTCAGCTACACGATATAACTGATCGTTCTCTAGTACAAAGTGAGGACCGCGTGGCATGGGCTGATGAGTGCGTTGGCCATTGAAAAGCACGACTGCATTTTTTGCGAATTTCAGGGAGTCGTCATTCCATTGCTTCCTCTTAAAAGAAGACAGTGTCTCTCTAAACTGAAAATGTATTTCGGAGAGAGGGTTCGGTCTGACCTCAAGGGGCGGGGAATCCTCCCGGCTTGTCGAGGCCCGGGTTGATGACATGTTTAACTGTGACGGCCCAGGTGTTTCCCCGTCCTCCTCCTCGATAGCCCATATGTCTCTGGGACCTTAGCCCCAATGGATGGCTCAGCTCTCTCCTCTGAGAGAACATAATAAGCCCTTTTCATCTCCTCCCCTGGAACCAGCCCATGCCAGTGGGTCACCTTCACATTCTCCCTCTATAGGACTAGGGGTTCGTTTCCTATTGGTGGGAGCGAAGCCTGCACTGCGTCACTCCGAACCGCTGGGCGTACCCCCTACCCCCCCCCCCCCCCCCCCCCCCCCCCACCCAGAAACACAGCTCCGGTACTTTCCTACCTGAATATATCCATTCCGGTTTCTTCTGGGAAATAACCTTCCTACCAACTACGCCACTGTAACAAGAATGAGTTGGAGACATCATAAAGAGTTGGAGCAGCCACCCGTATAATATTTTCTCTGCTGCAAAAGTCACTTTTTACGGTAGCACGATGTGCCCACAACAGAGTCTAAAGCAGAACTGCCTGTACTGAGGCAAGATGGCAGTTTCAAAGGCCCGGACGGGAAATTATGTCATCAGTGCAGGAACTGGGAGTGGCATCCTCATGCCTGGAAGTGACGTCATCATCGTGGCCGGCAACAAGCGGGATTTCCCGGGAAAGGTCTGCAAGGGACTGAGAGAGACAGTCAGTACACTCCGCCGCACCCCGGCCTGGCGTAAAATTACTATTGTTTAGGCCCTTCAGCTGTTTCCCATGTGCACGTGTGTGACAGGACAATAAACATTAATTAAATTAAATTGAGCAAAACCCCTTTGTAACTAAGTTTCATTTGTGTTATTTAAGGAGTAATTAATTAGTTTTCATCCTACAATAAAAAGTATTTTTTTTTAATGGACACTTAAATATGATTGTAATAATGTGTGACTTAATTCATAAGAAGATCACATTTAATGCTTTTTGTTAAAATTAGTTCTAGAAGATATAGAAGCGGATGAGGCATAGTGATTGTGTGTTAGAGGTAAAAAGAGGTATTTTTATATAATTTAAGCTTGGAACCAGGACAGGTTCACCACATTCATTTGAGAACCAGCAAAAGTTCCGATATTCAAGACCACTTTTACATTTTCTTTTACACTTTTCACTTTTAGTTTTGCATTACACTCCACTGAGTGCATCTTTTATAGAACTTAAATATAATTTTTATAACCACGAAGAAAGGAAATATGAGTTATTTTCTACATCTAATACAAAACTCATCAAGTGGCAGCCCTTCTTACAATCTAACTCAGTAGGGTTAGTCAAGTCCTGTGAGGAAAGATGCATTTTTAATTATTCTGTAACTAATGTGCCATTTGACATTAAATTATCAGCATTATTTATTTCATTTTTAGTATTACAGTACCTATAAAAAGTATTCACTCCCATGAATGTTTTCACTTTTTATTATTATATAACACTGAATCACATTTGATTTAATCTGGCTTTTTATCATTGATCAAAAGAAAAAAGTTATTTAATGTCAAAGTGAAAACAGATCTCTTAATTACAAATATCAAATAAAAAATAACAATGTACAGTGATCCCTCGCTATATCGCGCTTCGCCTTTCGCAGCTTCACTCCATCGCGGATTTTATATGTAAGCATATTTAAATATATTTCTGCGGACAATGGGTCTTTTAATTTCTGGTACATGCTTCCTCAATTGGTTTGCCCAGTTGATTTCATACAAGGGACGCTATTGGCAGATGGCTGAGAAGCTAGATTGCTTACTCTTCTCTCTCTCTTGCTCTGACTTTCTCTGATCCTGACGTAGGGGGATTGAGCAGGGGGGCTGTTCGCACACCTAGACGCTCGTCTAAAAATGCTGAAAGATTATCTTCACGTTGCTATCTTTTGTGCAGCTGCTTCCTGAAACGACATGCTGCACAGTGCTTCGCATACTTAAAAGCTCGAAGGGCACGTATTAATTTTTGACTGAAAAACAAACTCTGTCTCTCTCTCTCTCCCTGCTCCTGACGGAGGGGGTGTGAGCTGCCGCCTTGTTTCACAGTAGAGATGGTGTGTTTTGATAATGTGCAGTGCTTGGCTTACATCAAACATGGCATTTAGTCTGATGGTCAAAAAAGCTCAATTTGTCACTCATTAGATCATAGAACCTTCTTCCAGCTGACTTCAGAGTCTCCCATGTGCCACCTGTGAAACCACCTAGCCAAGATGTCATGCATTTTTTTAACAGTGGCTTTCTTTTTGCCACTCTTTCATTTCAGTTTTATGTATATAGTCTCTCCAATATGATTCACTGTAACATACAACTTGTTCAGAGCTATCTTATGTGTTTTCCTTACACAATCACTGCTTTTGTGGATGACCTGCCATAGGCAGATTTAAAGCTGTAATTTCTATTTCTCAGTACTTGATTTGACTGGATTCCAGGGGATACTCAGTTATTTGGATATTTTCTTGTATCCAACCCATGACAAAGTTGCTTGGAGTGTTCCTTTGTCTTCTTTGCATAGGTTAAGCCACAACACTGACTCTCCACTGGTTGGCCCTTCAACATTTACACTACAATTAATTGAAATCTCCTAACTACAGATGGGTGATCTCCCTATAACTTCTAAAATCAATTGGCTACACCAGTAATGACTTGCCTGTGCCATTTTAAAAGTTGTGAATACTTATGTAATCAATTAATATGTATTTTAGACCAGTTTGCTGGGATCTGTTTTCAGACATTAATGAGTCTTTTCTGTTGATCAGTGTAAAAGAAATCAAATTAAATCTATGATTTAATGCTTTATGACAACAAAATGTGAAGAGTTCCAAGGGATGAATACTTTTTATAAGCACTGTATCACAGATTTATATTATTTACAAGCATTTTAGAGTGACAGACTGGTCTTTTTGTCTAGAAAACTCTTTAAATATACAATACAGTAAATTACATTTAGTCTTGTAGTTAAACATGCATGGTTAATACAGACACAATTTACTGTAGATGACCTTTTCGTTTGTAAGCTTTCTCAATCTTTTGTCTTTCATAAAGTAATTACCAGTTCCCACTATTATTAAGAGGACAAAGGCCTTTAAAATATGTCATTAGAATCACGCTAGCTCTTCAAGCAAGCTGTATTATTAAATGACATTCTTTTTTGTCTGTGTCATTTCAGAGTTTACTTTTGGTATAAGTTGGCATGGTAACAGTTTCCTTTTCATTGCATTATAACCTGATGACCTCACACAACATTGTGCATTGCTAACACAAATTTGCTTTTGATTTTTCCATCCACATTTCATATTGTTTCATTTTTGTTTTGTATGCAGTAAAGCTTTGATACATCATACACATTACCCTTCACTGTGATAAGTATGCACTTGCACAACATTTTAAGGAGCTGTCAGAAACTGAGGTGGCATCTACTGTACATGGGAAAGGTGCTATATAAATAAAATGTATTATTATTATTATTGGATGGCAAATCATAAGTGTAAGGGCCATCAAGGACCTGTGAAAAAGAGAAAATTCCTCACTGTATGTAGGTTGGGGGGAGACTACACTGTTACTGTGATTGGTACCTTGGAAATAAATTCTCCAAAGGCACCAAAATTGGAAAGAACATCCCAAGCTAAGTTTCAGATTTCCCACGATGTATAGCAGGACAAACCCAGCATGGAGTTGTTGACTTCCAAGTGAGGGTAGTGACCTTTGGGGATGTAGGTGGAATACCTTGCAGACACAGAAAGAACATGCAAATGTCAAATGCGCATCCACAGGGCACATGATTTAAAACCAGTATAATGGATCTATAAGGTACTATAAGCCTGTGGCAAAATTTTGAAATTTTTTTCAAACTTTTGAACACTTCCATCACATCACCTCTTGATCATAATTTGCTTTAACTGGAAAGAGTCATCTTGTTTAAAGTCTCCTTAGAGCTCTTGACTAAACCTGGTCAACCAATCCTACCTGGACTTTCACTAATGCTGTTTTATCATTTTTGGGGTAATAGAAGACCCAAACTGTGCATAATATAAATTAATTCATTCAATTAATTAATAGAATACCTACTTTCATCATACAATCTAAAAAAAAAAACAACAACATTGTAATTCCACATCATGCTAAACAAGTTTCAAAAATTGTTTGAATCAATTATTATGTGCACCCCACAATTTTATTTAATCACATATAACCATGAAAATTGTGGTTGAACAAAAATTTATTTTTTGCTTTTTAGTGCATTTACAACTAAAGTAAATAAAATTGCTTTACTTAAAAAAAATGTATATACTGTATTTTATTTATATAAAGACCATCACAAAACATAATCATAAACAGAGCTGGTGAGCTCTGCAAGCCCCGCTGTTTTGTTGAAGGACATGCATGTGGAAGATTGACTGGCAGGATGACGCCCAACCTGTTGCTGCATCCAAATGGTGCCATGTTTTGCCTTTACACCTGGTGCATCTGTGTTGTTCTTATGTGTAAGTGAATGTTTCTTGCGGGGAGGGCTTCTGTTTTCTTTCTCCAATGCAGAATCCTCATCCTCATCTGTGTTCACCTCTGTCATAGCACGTCTTTATTTGAAAACAGCAGTGTAGGAGCGTGGGGTGCGTGAATGTGACTGAGAGAAAAAAAACTCAATAAAAAAAAAAAAAGCTAACCTTTACAAGTACCATAAATTTACACCAGTTGTTACAGACTAAAATCAAATATATGTTTTTATTCTATAATAGTAATAATAAGAGCAGCTCACTATTCAAAATGGTAATTCTGGGAAGCGCCTAGAATTGAACCAGCAACCTTTTGATTATGAGTCAGCAGATCTTACTGCTGCACCACCCAAGTGGTCATGACAGTGTCATACACTAATCTAATTTCTTTTTCCTTGGTTATAATCTTGAATAAAAGCACACTTGTTTTGTTATACGTGTACCTTTTGTGTAAGTGTTTATTTTACATTGGGACTTCAGTCTTGACACATTATACACTTCTTGTCAAAATTTTGTAATTAATACTATGGCATGAAAAAGTTTCTGTTTTAGGTATGTGTTCAACATTTCTTGCCTCGCATTTCCTGTCATCCTACTATACATTTACCCTGATCATTGTAGAAATGCATGTGTTCCAAATAACGATATATTATTTACCCCATACAACTCTAGGCACCTCACACCAAGATAAACAGACTTGAGCTGGGCAAACTTTTTGCTCAAGTTGAACTGTGGTGGACGGGGAATGGGTTAGCAGGCTGCTTGCTGCTTGTGCCGACTGACACATTTGCGAAACTAATAGAGAGGTGCAAAGGAATTTAAGGTGGCCTGGGATTACAGAGTTTTTTCGTAGGCTTCAGGGATTCTAGTGTTAAAGGCTATCCAAGGCAAAATAGTTCAAAATCGAAATTCACAAGAATAGTCCAAGAAACAGAAGTAAAGAGTTGAGAACCAGTACAAAAGTATAAAGATTAAAGCACTACTCACAAGATCCACCAAAATCCAACAGAGCACATCCAAAATGAACCAAAAAGGGACTTAATTTCCCAGCCTGCCTTTATTAGCTTGGGACGGTCCCTTAACAATGATTGAAGGGTGGCCCAGCCTATTTGGGATCCAGACACAAAAACCACAGAATATGAGAGAACAGAATAATATACATAGTGATGAAATAATAACTTAATACAACAAAATTAACAGAAAATGCATAATTAGACAAATAATAGACAGAACAATATCATCAGAAACTATAGAAAGCAATGAATAATAATAAAAAATGAACATAGAAGACAGAAAAAAGAAATTTAAATATAAACCAGGGAGAAACACAGGCACAAACATCACACTCACCAGTAACAGCCAACCTTAGAGCAACAACTCAAATAAACTGCACAACTTGAAAGAACAGGTGGTGTGAATATGTCTCCATGCATGTTCATTGCTATTCAGCAAAATGTCTTTTGACATTTTTGCAGCTACACAGCATTGAGAATGTGTGTGCAATAAGGTACATTCTGGTCTTTATTGTTCTGAAAAGAAGTCTGATTGCCATTAAATATTATGAAAGCAATATTTACTTCTTAGTTATTTATTTTTTTATAGTTTGTCATTTAAAGTAGCTTTTGAATCAGCAAATATGTTAATGGTCACTTTACAGTTGTTTGGACTATGTATTTTCAGCCTATGTATTTTCAGGCAGTAATGCTTTGTCGAGTGTATGTGATGGGACAATCAAATGTACTACATATTGCATTATTAGTTAATATTTAAGAATCTATTTTATAAACCATTTCAGTTTATTCATACTTTTATTTTCTGATCTTGCTTGTTCGAATTTTAGGGTCATTGGTACCCAAAGGTTATCTGACCATTATCAAGGACATAGCAGGAACAAATCACGGATAGGGTGCCACTCAATTGCATGTCAATTTGCTTTAATAAATTACTTTGGTTTATGTAGATTGGCTAAATACCTAAGATGAATAATTTGTGAATAAGGTGTGGGGGAATCTAGGATGGATATTAGAAAAATCTAATTATTTCTGAATGGCAGCATTTATTATCTTGAACTGTACACACACTAAAGCCCTTCAGTACAGTGAATGCAATTTTTCTTTTTTAATTTCAACTAGTAGGACACTGTGGGGCACTCGTGAGCTGACTGTTAACTAAATGTCAAAATATAATAAAAATGTGTTTATTAAAAATAAAATTACAAGGAATAGAAAACATATCAAGATTAAAGATTAACAAAAAATAGACAAAGACAAAATCCTAGTTGGCAATACTGGGTCTAACATATGCAGGCCTGGCAGCCATCTTTCTGGTGGTGTGCCTTATGGACTTCCCCACCTTTAAACAATAATACAACTCCATTGTTTTCTCTTTCTATACTGCTTCTATCATCTTAATTCTATTTTTATCTTGCCAGTTGAGTGCTTACCAACACTAACCCTACCAACTCCAAGATCACCAATAATGACTACTAGCAGGCCTTTATAATTCCCAGCCAAGAAATGCTTCAAGGTTAGTCTAGAAGATGACTCTCAGGGCCAGGACCTGCTGCTAGGACGTATCAGCTTGTTCTAGTTCTACTGTTCTGAATATCAGCTTCTAATTAAGGTACCAGGCAACCCACTCTCCAGAGTAATAAGTAACCAGGAGCCACATATAACTCAACAGTTTCATAGTCAAAAGGAACTATGCCTCCTTTAGACAGGCACTGTTGTGGGAAAAAAAAACTTTCCTCTGTTTTCAAAGAAAGCAGTCACTGAGCCCAGATGAGAATGCAGTACCTTTCTTTATTTTCACAAAGATATGCACAAATGTTTTGGTCCATGGAGTGAGCAATCAATAATATAATTAATTTATGCCTTTCTACTACCATTACCTCATCTAATACATCACGTCATCTGATTCTTAATATGCATAGTCTGCAGACTCTTCCCTCGATCTTAGCACAGTTTTATAGGAAGGATGTTTGGGCTTTCCCATTAGTTTATCCTCACTTTCTAGAGGGGTGTTCATTACTCATTTACGTCATTCTAACCTTGGAAAATGAAGCTGTTGGTTTCTCTAAGATGAGGCAGACCTTATGTGCTCAGGTTTTAAGCCACGTTTAGTTAACTCTTAGTTATAGAGTTCTAAGACAGTCCTGGTCATTGCATATGTGGCGGTTTTTACATTCTCTTTATGTCAATATAGGCTTTCTTTGGGTTTTATAGTTTACTCGCACACCCTATATATCTGCATATTAGATTAATAGGCATTTCTAAAGTGGCTTGATATGAGTGAGTCTTGATATGTATGCGAGTGTGTCATAAAATTGATTCTTATCCTATGCCCAATGCTGCCAAGACATACACCTGCTCCAATAAACTTTGGAATAAATAAAGAAAGAACAAAAATTAAATGGACAAACTGATAATCGGTTGGCCTTTAGTAAGATTAATAAAAATAAAAGTAAACAAGGTGACTTCACATGAGAAACTACTGCATATGTGCATATAGGTAGTAGAACACTAAAGCACCCAGAAAAGTCAAATAAAAGTCAAATTAGTGAAAATCAACTTTTTTTCCACAAAGCAGATTTCCTTCAACATGACTTATTTTGATTATGCAGATTAGTTTTGTTAACAGCATTGTGGTAATTTCCTCTGTGTTTATTGGGTATCATCATCAAATTAACTGCCTCTTTAAACTGTTTACTTTCTTTTCACTCTTCTTAAGCTGTTGTCATTTCTCACATGGCCACTGTTTGACATAGGCTGATTGACAGTGAGAATGTGGCATGCATGTGTGATGCCTTGCTTAAATGAGTAATGCTGATCACTGTGGCAGCTGATCTAATAAAAGGAGCTACTAATTACCTGGCAAACAAGGCTGACCTTTCATAAAATGATAAGATGCCTGTTAGAAGTGAGTGAGGAAGTCAGTTCTTGTCCAATGGCTGTTATTTAGAAAGGCATCACTGTCTTGAAATGAAAGCTGACAAATCCAAAGCATAAATGTATGTTTGCTCATCTCCTGTTGTAAAAAATTATCTTGCACTATAAAAATATAAGGAAAATTATAAACTAAGGCATGGTGGCATAGCAGATAGCACTGGTTCTGTGGGGGGTCTAGGTTGACTTCTGGACTTGGGTACCTTCTCACTAGATATTAGGGGACAGCTTTGGTTATTACAAACATAGAAAACTGGCAACTTGTATTATCTTACCTCACACAGCTAGTCTCTACTACATGTCTACAAGTTCTGCAAAGCTCTGTGCACCAGCACTTTCATTTTATCACTTTTTTCAACTATCATGCAAAATGCTAAATGTCCTTTATGCTGAAAGAAAAACAAAACAAAAACAAATGCAAAGTTCAATAGTATACATGATTCTACAACATAAATGATATCTGATAATACAAGTAGCCACTGGTACCCTCATTCTACATATCTTCAGAAAATCAAAATAATCTTTTATGTCTCTTTTAATGAGATCTTGTTTTATCTCACATATTGAATGTATTCTGTTATACATTTAACATGAAATCAACATTTATATTTCATTCTAGGTTCAATCTTGGTAGTCTTGGATATTCCTAGAAGATTCACCATTTTGTGTTAGTAGTCTGTGTTCACATAGCACTCCTAAACTTTGTTTCTGTCAGTTCCAACATTTCTGTTTTAACGATATGTTTACATAGATTGTTGTAGATACAGAACACAGCACACATCAAATTATTTTCCCTTACAAATCTGGGTAGCTCACTCCCAGATAATCAATCAAGGCAGGAACTGGGAGTACTTCTTGCCTGTTCTGAGGCGGGGTGGTGGTATAGCAGGCTGCTTCGGCTTATCGACACATTTACAAGACAAAAGATGCTGACGGAGAGGTGCGATGGGATTTAAGGTGGGCCGGATTTATGAGTTTTTTCGTTGGCTCCGGTAATTCTAGTGTTAACTTACACTCTATAATTTAATAAAGAGCCATTTGAGTGGTTGGGCTGTCTTCTTCTGTCCTCTCCAACTTTCTTGGGGTGGGTGGGCTGCCTTGCATATGCAATCATCATGCTGGAGCATGTCTAAGATATATCAGTTGTAACTCTCACTTGGAAAGAGAGCATTAGGGTCCAATTCACTCAGCATTACCTTTTCACTTTAGTTAGTATGCCACTCCTTAATGAATACCAGAAAAAGTGGGTTGCTGTAGGTGTACTCCATAATGCAAGTTAGCACCGTTAAGGAGGAGATACAGCGTGAATGGGACTGATTGCGTAAAGAGGGTTTTACCCAGAAAAGGAGGAAAGACAGAGGGACAGCAGGTGGTGAAGTGAGGAGCTACATGGAAAGTCTGCACTGGGAGCCACCTGCTGGAAGATTGGATTTTTGTCTTGAGGATACAAGAGAGACACATCTCAGAAGTTGAACTTTTTTGAATCTAATCTGGAGTAACCAACTTGTTGACTAGTGGGACAGAGGGTTATCATTATCGTCGTTGGCTGGCTGTGTACTCCATCAGGCTTCCACCTTTGCTTCATTCTCTTCCAACTTAAAGGACAGTAAAACCAGACTGTGTTATTTTTTTGTGAAATGTGTTTTTTATGAAGATTGCATCTTGCACCCTGATTTACTAACTTCTAATTTTATGCTAGTGATGTATTTTTTGTTTGGGGGTTATGTCAAAAAGTTTGTTGTCTTGTTCCGTAAATATGTAAATATATGTTTTCATGTTCCTTACTGCTTTTCATTGAGTGCTGGGCTGGGATTTGTGGTCAGTGGTTTAAATAGGACAAGTGTTGGTCACGGAACCCTGAAAGATTTCTGTTAAAAATATTAAGTATTACTGCTATCACAATAGCGGTGTTCTCATCATGCGAGGTAGCGGTACAACTTTTAATCAATCTCGTGGTACCCTAGATGGTTTTAGAAAAGGAAGTGCAGCAAACTGTGACACTGTATTGACACTGGGTAGGCAAAAGAGAAAAGAACATAAAGCAGACATTTTTTGTCTGTGTATCAAATATTGCAGCAGAAAACAAAATAGAAAAGGTTGACAAACATGTGATGAAATATTTGCCCTGTAGCTCCTCTTTTGTTACATCAAATGAAAGAATACACAAGGCTACCTAAATGTAAGTGATATTTTAACATGAAAAATCCAAAGAATTTGCGAAAATGCATGTTCTCTTCCTATATTTCTAGCTCATTTCTATAACAATTTTTGACTTCTCTAGTTCTAATGCTAAAATAAAAGGAATATCTTAACTTTGTCCCATAGCCAAACAATGACGATGCAACAGTGTTAACTGAAGCAGCACCTCTGAATGAAAATTTTGTTCATTCAATTCGCCAAGATAAAAAATGCGACGGTTTAGCGGGTATTTTCTCAAGCCGAATAAAGCCAGTTTTTGGCACTTTTGTGTCCTCCAAGTATCATGCTGTAGTTATTCAAGGAGTGACACAGTCTCTCATATTCATCATTTATAGACCCCCAAAATATAATGCGTCCTTTATTGTGGAATTCTTAGACTTAGTATCTATACTAATAATTAATAACTATAGGTTCCTAATTCAGTGTGATCCTAAAGAAGGAGAACTTATTAACATAATGGTATCATTTGATCTTGGCCGGCATTTTAGCCACACTACACATGAGGGAGGAAACACGATGGATTTAGTAATTTCAAAAGGATTATAAATTGACATTAGGCAGGTCATGGAAATCAGTTTAATATAGAAATACTGGTAGCTAGAACTAAAGAGCAGCATATTGTTAAAAATATTATTTTGATGCATCAGATCTGTCCAATTTAATATTCTCAATAATCAGTCCAAATTCGTGTTTGACCCAGCACGGCCAGCAATGTTATTAATGAGGTGCATTTTTTTTTTCTAAAGTGAGAGCTGCAGCCAACATAGTGGCTCCAGATAAAAATTGTTAAGAAATCCTCTAGCACTAAAATACCTTGGAAAACTCAAAGTGTTGGAACTTAAGAGAAAATGCCGGAGGGCAGAGTGTAAGTGGAAGAAAACGAAATTAACAATCCACAATGAAATATTAAAGGCACATATAGCTGAATATAACAAAGCGGTCCATTTTGATAGGCAGTCCTATTTTACTAAAATTATAAATGATAATGCTGGAGAGGCAAGAGTTTTACTCTCAGTGATTAATCGTCTTCTGAACCCAGTACATTCAAAGGAATTGCTCTTGAAAACTTCTAGCGAAACTTGTGAGGTTTTTGCCATACTTTTTAAACACAAAATAAATGATATTGAAGTAATGATGAAGTAATATAATACATCATTTCAAAATGTTGAACCTCTGCATGCTCTTTTTTGAGAATTCAATTCTACTGCTCAGATACTGTAGGTCTCAAAAGGATTTTAAACGTACAAATTCACAGTGTACTTGCCATAGTTAACTCGTCATTAGATATGGGCGTCTTCCCAGATTCCCAAAAGGCCGGAGTAATTAAGCATCTGCACAAGAAAAATAAACTTCTGTTTACTTGACAACTATAGATCAATTTCTAATATGCACTTTCTAAGTAAAATTCTATAAATGATTTTCAGCTATTACAGTAAATGATTATTTAAATAAACATTCTATTCTTGATAAGTTTCAGTCAAGCTTTAGAACAAATCATATTACAGAAACTGCATTGCTTAAAGTAGTAAATGGCTTGCAGCTTAATGCTGACAGAGGCCACTTATCTGTTCTTCTTCTACTAGACCTGAGCGCAGCATTTGACAGCATAGATCAGAGAACTCTAATAAATCATGTTATTCTAATGGTGGGCCTGTCTGGCAGTGTCTTAAACTGGTTTTAATCTTATTTAAAAGGTAGAAAATTCTCAGTTAATTGTGGCGATTGTAGTTCAGAGATCCATGATATTGTATATGGTGCACCACATGTTTCTAAACAATATACTCCCATTAGGCCAGATTATCTCAAAACATAAGATGAACTACCACAGCTATACATATACTGTAACATGCAGCTTTACTTATCTATAGCACCTGATGACCCTGACACTCTGGATGCTGTCACCCAAGGCCTGTTTAGTATTTCTGAATGGATGAGTAGTAATATCATCAAGCAAAACAAGAAAAAAAAAAAAAAATCTTAGTCATTAGTAAAAATTGAAATGCAGATGATATTAAAAATAAGCATTAAATTAGCACTAAAGGTCAAGGCATAAGTAAAGAAATTAGGTGTAGTCATGGACTCTGACCTAAACTTCTAATCGCATGTTAGCAATGAAAAGGTTATACCTCTTTGCAAGATGCTGAGAAATTTGCAAATTGCAAATTGCAAGATGCTGAGAAATTAATCCACACTTTTTTTTTGTTGGGAAGATTACTGTAATGTCCTCCTAACTGATCTACTCAAAAAACACATAAATCACTTGCAGTTAATCCATAACGCAGCATCAAGAACCTTAGCCAGAAAAAGTATATTTGAGCACATCTCACCAGCTTTAGTGTTGTTACATTGGTTATCTGTGTCCTTTAAAATTAACTTTAGAATACTGCTAATGATATAAAAATCCCTAAAAAAATTTTTCCATCATGTATTTTGGAGTACCTGTCCCCCTACATTCCAAGTTGTAACCTTAGATCCTCTAATAGTGGTCTGCTTATTATTCCACCAGTAAACCCCCGATTCTCTAAAGAATCGCAAATCCAAGAATGGCAATTACTTTCTGTTCCCTCCAATCTTTGTAGGGATGAAAAATCATGGAGGGTGGGAGCATCCTGGGAAAGATTTCATATAATTAAATAAATATATTTGTACTGTGGGGAACAGCCCAGACACAGACAGGTAGACACAATGTTTTCACCACACACACGTTTATTCATCATATTTCTATTATATACAGTGCACATACCCAATGCCTCAGCACCAATCACCCCTTTAAGTCCTGGCCACAACACAATGCCTTATCAGTCTCTGGTCCGCCTCCACTCCTCTCCACCAAGCTTCGTCCTCTTCCACCCGACTCTTGCCCCTGACTGAAGGGAGGCGGCCCCTTTTATTCCCCCCGGAAGGTTTCCAGCTGCATCCTGAGGGCTTGTAGCCACACCCCTGTGTGGCGGAAGCCCCAGCAGTGAAACCGGAAGTCCACTGGGTGTCTCCATATCTCTTTCCCCCAGCACTTCCTGGTGTGGCGGAAGTACTGAGGTCCAACACTCCCCTGGCATCGGGGAGCCCCCTGGCGGTGACCACGGGCCCCTACAGGGTAGAGCTTCCAAGCTCTGTACCCGTGGCCCCCAAAGCAACCAAGGAGGACGCCCCCTCGTGTTCTGGAGGAGGCACAAGCCCTCCTCCACTCCTCCTGGGCATCCCGGTCGGGCGACAAACCCAGCCGGGTGCCACAGTACTAAAGCTGTTTCTTTTTGGAGCCGTGACTCCTTTGGTTCTGGTGTTTCAGAAGCACATTGTAGGTGCCTTCGTTCATTGTTTTTATCTATGCAGCCTCATTTGTGTTTTTCTATGGGTGTGTTGTTAGCCAGAAGTCGTTTGCTGTTAGGAATCATAATTGAACTTACTTTTAACACTGAATTACCTTAATGTGATTCAAATAAGCCACACTGACAGCTGCCACACTGAGTGCTGGCACAGTGGATTAGAGCACACTGACTGGTGGCACTGTGTAGTGTAGTAGCTGCTGGTACTGTGGAGTGGAGAACACTGACCGCAGGCACTGTGGAGTAGCTGACTGCTGGCGCTGTCAGTAGTCACCACTACCTCAAGTTTAAATACATAGACATATATAGATAGACAGCGCATTCACTGTGTTTCCCAGTAGACACGATACATCAGCGCATATGCCATATTGCAAGTGGCAAAAGTGCCATTTAAACTAATACAGGTAGACGTGGAAACCGGGTTTTCTGATGAAAAAACAATAACGTTTAAAACAGTATCGATTCCCATCAGGAATGGGCTGGAGGAGGAGTATAGGGACCTAATCAATGACTTTGTTAAATGGTGCGACTCAAACCACCTACACCTGAACACCAGCAAAACCAAGGAGCTGGTGGTGGATTTTAGGAGGCCCAGACCCCTCATAGACCCAGTGATCATCAAAGGTGACTGTGTGCAGATGGTGCAGACCTATAAATATCTGGGAGTGCAGCTGGATGATAAATTAGACTGGACTGCCAATACTGATGCGCTGTGCAAGAAAGGACAGAGCCGGTTATACTACCTTAGAAGGCTGGCGTCCTTCAACATCTGCAATAAGATGCTGCAGATGTTCTATCAGACAGTTGTGGCGAGCGCCCTCTCTACACAGTGGTGTGCTGGGGAGGCAGCATTAAGAGGAAAGACGCCTCACGCCTGGACAAACTGGTGAGGAAGGCAAGCTCTATTGTTGGCATGGAGCTGCACAGTTTAACATCTGTGGCAGAGCAAAGGGCGCTCCTATCAATTATGGAGAATCCACTGCATCCATTTAATAGTATCATCTCCAGACAGAAGAGCAGCTTCAGCGACAGACTGCTGTCACTGTCCTGCTCCACTGACAGATTGAGGAGATCGTTCCTCCCCCAAACTATGCGACTCTTTAATTCCACCCGGGGGGGTAAACGTTAACATTTAACATTATACAATGTTATTGTCTGTTTTTCACCTGCATTATTATCATTCTTTAATTTAATATTATTTATTGTATCAGTATGCTGCTGCTGAAGAATGTGAATTTCCCATTGGGATTAATAAAGTATCTATCTATCTATCTATCTATCTATCTATCTATCTATCTATCTATCTATCTATCTATCTATCTATCTATCTATCTATCTATCTATCTACATACAACAGATTTTGGCGAATCATTTAAATGCAATTATTATATCCATTTATACACTAATAATGGCAATTATTAAATAATAATAATTATAATTATTATCATTAATCATTCCTCCCATATCAGTAACATTTCGGGGACTGCCTTCTTCTATCTATCTTCGAAACATTTCCAGACTTTGTCCTGTTCTTACACAACACAGTACTGAATTATTGGTTAATGCCCGAGTCACCTTACGTATAGATTACTGTAATGCTATTCTATCTGGCATCCCACAAAAACGTATCCATCGCTTACAACTTCTTCAAAATTCTGCTGCCAGGATAATATCCTGCTGTTGTAAATCCACTGAACATATTACACCTATTCTCTCTCTACTTCACTGGCTCCCTGTTAACTACAGAATACAATACTAAATACCGCTCTTAACATTTAAAGCTCTCCACAACCTCACTGATCTCCTCCAGACTTACACTCCTCTCGCTCACTCAGATCCTGTAATTTGAGAGTATTCAGTGTGGCAATATGGTGCAGCCTTAGTTTGTGGAAGACAGACACAACTAAAGACATGAGCATAAAATGATGGTTGTCAATTTCAAACTGTGTTTCCTCAATGTGCTCCTTGAGAAAAAAAATCATCAAGTTTGAGAAATGTTAACAGCTAACAACAATCTACATAGTTAGTGACTAAATACGTTTAGCCAAAACGTTGTTTTGAGGCTCACTTGAGCACATAAATGCATAGCTTTGCTAGCTTTAGCCTGGCTTAGCTAAAGTAAAGATTATAAAACTGGATTTTCTAATGGCCAGATATAATCAAAACAATTGTTCAGCCTTGTAATCCCCCGGGATCTGGTTTGGAGCATACAGTGGTTTGTACAATCCCAAGCAGCACATTATTCATTACTTCACTCCACAGCACTGCCACTCACAATATGGCGGAGACGTTGACGTACGATTCTGCTAGTCATGAGGCGTCTAGTTATTCTATGTTTAAATATGTCACCATGGCAACTTGTTGGCGTGCACGCTTTACCTCAAGCTTAGTTTACAGGTTGTGTTGTGTTGTTTGGGCACCACTTACTGACTCTGGGAAGCCGCTGGGTTTGACTCTGGGGCGCTGTGCAAGTGCGTGTGCGCTTTTGGCACAGGTTGCACCTGGCATCCATGCATATATACAACCTTCATAAACATTACTAAACGAAGGTTTTATATGCGGGGTGTGTGCGTTCAGGCGGCGGTTGTATTGTGTCCTGAAGTTTAGTTTACAGGTTGTGTTGTGTTGTTTGGGCGCTACCTACTGAGTCTGGGAAGCCGCTGGGTTTGACTCTGGGGCGCTGAGTCGCAGTGCGCGTGCGCTTCGGTGTGTCTGGCATCCGTGCATATATACAACCTTCGTTTAGTAATATAGATGTGCGAAGCATAAACGAAATGATAAGGTAGCCTTTCTCTGTAATGCACCAAAAATCTGGAATAGGTTACCTATATTGCTATTCCAGGCTAATACTGTGGATCATTTTAAAAAAACTCCTAAATACCGAATTTCTTAAATTTGGCTGTTTCGTAGCTACATTTGAGTTCTACTCTAATAAACTGCATACAGTATACATATAATTATCATACTTTTCCATAAATGTGCAATCATTAATAATCTTCACTATTTTTTCTTCTTCAGTTCTTAATGCCTCCACCACCTGATCAAAGTCGTGTGCAGTCACCTGCATTTTTTTTGAATGAAAGCGGATAAATCGACTTTCTACGAGACCCACTGCTTCAAATCCTCTCAGACAAAGCCTAAAAAAACCTCCAAAACAATAATTACTTGAAAATATTTATGTTAGGTAGAATGTTAGGAAACCCAGCAGATTTAGTATTTCTCTCTTAACCAGAGTTTTTCTTTTTTTTCTCTCCATTCTTGCCACCTGAGGAGACCCTGGAGAGGTGGAGATATGCTCTAGAGAGGAGAGGAATGAACATCAGTAGGAACAAGACAGAATACATGTGTGTGAATGAGAGGGAGGTGAGAGGAATGGTGAGGATGGAAGGAGTAGAGTTGGTGAAGGTGGATAAGTTTAAATACTTGGGATCAACAGTACAGAGTAATGGGGATTGTGGAAGAGAGGTGAAAAAGAGAGTGCAGGCAGGGTGGAATGGGTGGAGATGAGTGTCAGGAGTAGTTTATGACAGACGAGTATCAGCATGAATGAAAGGGAAGGTCTGCAGGACGATAGTGAAACCAGCTATGTTATATGGGTTGGAGACGGTGGCACTGAACAGAAAGTGGGAGACAGAGCTGGAGGTGGCAGAGTTAAAAATGCTAAAATTTGCATTGGGTGTGATGAGGATGGATAGGATTAGACATGAGTACATTAGAGGGTCAGCTCAAGTTGGACAGTTTGGAGTCAAAGTCAGAGAGGTGAAATTATGTTGGTTTGGACATGTGCAGAGGAGATGCTGGGTATATTGGGAGAAGGATGTTAAGGATAGAGATGCCAGGTAAAAGGAAAAGAGGAAGGCCTAAGAGAAGGTTTATGGATGTGGGGAGAGAGGACATACAGGTGATGGGTGTGACACAGCAAGATGTAAAGGATAGGAAGATATGGAAAAAGATGATTTGCTGTGGCAACCCCTAACGGGAGCAGCCGAAAGAAGAAGAAGAGGTTTTTTGCCACCTGACCTTATCATCAGACTTGCATTTAGAGACTTAAAAAAGTTATGTAACATGTAAGATTAAACTTATGTTAATTTTATATCTATCTTTCAGTGTGCATTTATTTATTTTTTTGTATATTATTTATTCATTACTGTTGTTACCTAATTTGGATTTACTTTTACTTTGCTTGTAACTATTTCCTTGACATCTTGTAAAGCACTTTGAGCTACATCTTTTGTACAAAAATGTACAATAGAAATAAATATTGTTGTTGTTATAAGACATATTTTTCTTCTTTCATGGTGAGCTTCAAATTAAAACTAAATTTTATACAAACTGAAAAGTGATTAAACATAAAGCATTTAAAGACTAAAACAAATAATGAGGAAATTAGTAGCAACAGATGGAAGGAGTTGGAATATAATTCCCTTTTCATTTAATATGCATATTATGAAGTGATACAGACATCCACTGGCTTCTACATTTTTGAATTGCTATATGGCAGGCAGGCATCTTGCAACTTTGACTTAGTCTGAGAAGGCTGGGAGGTGCAGTCAAATGAACAGACTAATATTCTTCAAAATACAGTGTGTTTTAAGCTTTGAGAAATAGCATCCTCTAGTGAAAGAAAACATGGATAATGCACACCATTAGTCTATGTGTTTGGTGGACCACAATCTGTAAATTAAAACCAGTGGATCGATAGATGTGTCTTTTCAATGTATGGTTGTGAGAGTGCTATGTCCAACAAGTCTATAAAGAAATTGATACTTTTCTGTACCCTGAACACTAATGCTACCATATGGCTATCTTAATAACCTCACAAATGGATGCACCTCACATAAAACTCTGCAGGGAATTTTGTGGATCAAAATAAGCTATATATTTGTATTATGCAGCTCCCTCATGTGATAAAGATGAGACAAGTAAATGTGTTCTCACGTCATACTGGGTACTCTCAAAGGTTTGCATCCCATTTTTTCTGAGAGGGATGGACTTCTTATAGATGTGATAAGATGGAATCATTTAGATTTCCTCCATGGAAGAAGCATTTTATGAGCTAAAATGGTCCTGTGGACAGCTAACATTTTGGTTGCTCCTATTTGTCTTCTTCCTTTCATTTTCCATACCACTGTGTCTGAGACTGGACTTGGAAAAGTACTGATGCACACAATAAAGGGATAATAACACCTTATGTTTTTGAGCCAGAAGCTGATGCTTCAGTAGCATATACTGTATATGCCAAAATTAAAAATGGAAGCTGTTGTGTCCAATTGACAGCAATTCAACTAAGACAATCTCCATTGGGAAACAGTTCATACTGGTTACTAACCACCAATTGATGGGTCTGCATATGGACTCCAATTTTAAAGTAGTTCCTGGAACTTCAACTGTACCATTTCAAGGTAGTTCACTAAAACACAATAAGAAAATATTGCAACCCATAAAATCTCAAGATCAGGTTTACACTGTTCCCAAAAAGAAATGGAAATTGGTACCTATGAAATTTCATATTTGAAACAAAGCAGGTTGTCAGGTGTAAAGGACATTTTTGAAAGAAAGGCCATTTTTTATATTTTTTCTCCCATTTACAACTGCATTCATTAACTGCTCAGATAGATGCACTCCCACTTCCAAGATTAAAAGGCCAATTTTGCATTCATATTTAGTGAACAATTATTTGTAATGCTCCTTCCACCCTCTTTCAAATGCTGGCTGGTAACATGAGCCAAAGGATCAGTGCAAACTGGGATCACAATGGCATCAGCCCCCATTCTACAAGCCTAATGCAGTCTGTAGACATACTGTATTCTGCTGGGCAGGCTCAGCATTCAGGCCAACAGCTACTACAATACAGCTGTGTAGCTAACCATATCAGCCATATAGTTCAGTTTAGATAATTTTGTAAAATCATAACTACCAAGCCAGTCTAGTTCTTTTTTGTATATTATCATTTGCTTGAAAGTCAAAAGGAAATTCCAGGAGCAGGTATTCAACCACTTGACAAAGTTCTCCATTACTGTAACTTTATTTTTGACTTTCCCATTTACATTTTTATTCTCCAATGCTGTTAACAGTCCATAGTTCATTGATTAATTAATGAACAATGTGACGGATAGGTGGGGCACATTCCTGACCGGGAGACCTTTGTAGTGGAAGGACCAGGGGAGCATATATATACAGGACACTGGCCGTCCCCCCGTCCCCCCGAGTGTTAGATGGCAGCCCCCCTGGGTTGCAACAGCACCTCATATCCCCGCAGGGCTCCATGGGAGTTGGAGTCTGGCACAGCTCTGTTGAGCTGCAGAGCCTTACTTTGGGCTCTCACCACACCAGGGAGTGAATCAAGACCCCCTTAATGAGCCACCTGGTGCACTCCCTGGTGCAACTTAAAAGGAGCCGCCTGCCTTCATTCCCAGAGCCAGAGTCGGGAGGAAGAGGATGAAGCTTGCCAGAAGAAGGCAGAAGGGAAGACAGAGAAAGAAAAAGGAGAAGACAAAGTGCTTGGTACATTAATTGTGTTTATTGGGCTTTGGACTGAAAGAAAAGGAAGTATTTCCCACTAAAAATAAAAGCCTTGTTTATTGCTGGACTTGTGCCTGTGTCTGTTGTTTTGAACACTGGGGAGCTGGCATGCTGCCCCCTGGTGGTCACAACAGATATTGTTGGTTTCAATTTATGTTGAATCATTTTCCACTTTGTTTCTGTGTGTTTTAACAAATCTTCATTTATATGTGCACAAGTTCTGTACTTAGTAATTAGTATAATCTATAGTTTTTTTTTAACAATGACAGCATTTATTTCTATATCATATTTTCATACGGTACAAACAATGTAGCTCAAAGTGCTTTACAAGATAACAAAGAGAAAGTAACAAGAAAAGAAAAACAAACAAGATTAGACAATAATATGAAAGATTAAGTAACAAAGAACAATAAAAATGAATCTAAATGCTATACAAATAAATAATTTTTTTTTGTTCTTTATTTCGTCTTATACAATTTCTTCCTACTCTGCTGGGCCTTTGAGTAAGACCCTTAACCTGTATTTACTCCAGGGGCGCTGCACGATGGCTGACCCTGCGCTCTGACCCCAAGGAGTATGCGAAAACTAACAAATTCCTAATACAAGAAATTGTATATGGCGAAATAAAGAACAAAAAAAAATTTAAAAAATTATTTGTATAGCATATTTTCATACTGTACAAACAATGTAGCTCAAAGTGCTTTACAAGATAACAAAGTAATAAGAAAAGAAAAACAAATAAGATTAGATAATATGAAAGATTAAGTAACAAAGAAAGATAAAAATGAATCTAAATGATCTAAAAAACAGATATTAAGTAGAAGAGTAATGTCCTTATATACAGTGTCATGATGTAAGTCTCCAAGGATGAGTCTGGTGATAAGGTCAGATGACCGGGAGGACAGAAAAAACAAAAAAGCTCCAGTTAGGCAGAAAAAAAAAAAACAAAATCTGCAGGGGCTGTAAGGAGATTTTGTCTAATTCAGTAGACACAAGCTCTCCTGGCCATGTTGAATTGTGTGCATAATTTATGTAGCAGAATATGAAATACACAGAGACCTGAGAAAGATGAGTTAAAAGTGGCAACATCATCAATTAGACTAAAATCAAAAATTTTGAAACATTGTTAAACATCGATTTAATTAGCTCAAAGCACAAAAAAAAGAACATTAAAAGACAAAAACACAGTTATATTCTACTGCTCCAATGGGCTTTACTAGACATGTCATTATGGTTTTTTTTTGTTTGTTAGGGTAGATCTATTACGTTTACTTATCTTTTCAGGGCTTTCTCTCTCTCTCTTCCTGTCTCTCTGTCCTTTTTCTATATATTTCAGAAGTCTTTAATTCACCAACTATAACCATTTGTTTCACTTCTCAAATCTAGACTTGTGCATTCTTAAAGAGTATCTCAACCTTAACAACTAAGCCAACAGTATTGACTAATGTATCAAGTCTCCCCTAGATCTACTGCCATCTGGTGGTAGCTTTGTTAGGATATTTGCTGACTGTGTGTCCTTGATTTATGTGTTAATTTCCAAGAACAGACATCTCCTCTGTCTAGTCAGCAACTAACTGTTTGAGTTTATGCCACATACTCTAGAAGGTGGGTAAGGATACAAGTTTTGTAAGTGTAAAAATGAGGTTTTGCATAGTATGCAAGAAATAAATATTGCTATACACCTTGACATAGTATATTCAAATAAAAACAATGTTCTATAAATTGATCGCACAGTTTAGGGTGTTTGAAAGAAGTATTTCAGTTTCCTAAGTATAAAGGTAAGTGTGTTTAAAAAGTGATTTCTCTGGTAAAATGAGGAACAAAGCTAAGTACCTAACTATGGTAGAGAGGTGTCGCCAAAACTGCTGTATTTTGTGGTTTACGTCTAATTATTAAGAGTGTTAACATGCAACTAATTTTAGTGAATCTTTACAGTTTTTAAAATCTACAATTAAGAAATTTAGTTTATGACGAAAGAAAATAGACAGGTGCCGGTTTACTGAAATGGAGAAATTTTGCATCAAAAAACAACAGTTTATGGTAACTTTTGCTTATGTAACTCAATTGTAAGGTAGGCAGAAGCAGAATGTCACAACTATGTTCTTTATTCAGTTTTGCAGTTCCACACAAATATGTCTAACCTTCAACATATTTTGCAGATTTTCACTCCATTTTTATATATAACTTTCCTGACCTAGCTTATAAAAAACAAACAAACCTGTGAAGAAAAAATTTTTTGGACATTTCAATTATTACTTTGTCATTAGGGGCTGGGAAGACACAGTATACCCTGTCTTTTGAATACAATTAGAGTGAGTAAACAAAACAAAGTTAAAAGCAGGAGCTTGTAACGTAAAATCAAATAGACAACAAAGGAAACCAGACTTGCAGTAAGAAGCACACAAATAACTAAATCCTGAAACCCAATTTAATTTGCAGTCTTGGAACATGAAGTTCCTGTAAATCTTCTAAATGAACGGGGTTTAATCTTATCTGTTTTTCTTATAAAGCTGAGTCCCCTTCTCAGCCCCAGGATCTCATATCTGAGGTCTCACTGTTATTTGTGTAACACCAAATACTACCAGCTGGTAACACAATTCCAGTACTCCAAGTCTTGGACCCTGTATCACCACCCAATAGGCTGAACTATAATGACTGATCTCCTGCTAATCTCTTTGAAACTGCCACTTAGAGGGCAACATTCACCCACCATTGTTGACTGGAAACTATTGCCCTTCAACTCTTTATAGCCACCTGTGACATCTCTTTCTTTATGTTGTTAGACGCATGCACATGGGAGGCAGCCAGACCAGGGGGTGGTGAGGTGTACCAATCCTTTCTCTATTTCCACTGCAGACCAGTTATGGGAAATCCCGCCTGGCCTTCATGAAGCCACTTCCGTTAACGACCCCAAGGACGTCACTTCTGGTCCTGAAGATGCCACTTTCCGGTCATGGTCCTGATGACGTCACTGCCGGTTCCGACGATGCAACTTCCAGTTCCGGCCCCAATGACATCACTTCCTCTGCCATCCCTTAAAGTCTGCATTTTTGCCTCATCCAGGCAGTTCTGTTTTGGACTCAAACCTGCACACAACTATATACCCTTTAACCAATTTTGCAGCCAGGAAAAATTATATGGGTGGCTGTCTCAAACCTTTTTATGTCTCCTGTCTATTCTTTTGACAATGTATAAAGAGTCAGGCATGATCATGTGAATTTACATTTTCTGCAAAATTTTAAACATTTTAAATCAACACAGTGGTGTGGTTAACTAGAGGACCAATGTTTTACATTTCAACCAGGGAATGTGGAGAGGCTGCAGTCCTTTTCTCTTGACTTCTGTGCCCATTAGAACAGTGGTTCTCAACTGGGGGCTGTGGTGCAATATGGGGCCCTAGTAAACTTCCAGTCACAAGATAACTTAAAATCTAATAATAAAATACCAGCAACATACTCAAATCACTAAATATCAAGCTCCAGAAGCGGTGTTAAACTTAACGACCCTGGCTTGATCTTTTTAAAGCGGCCTGCTTCATTAGTGTTCAAAATATGTTATATATGGCCTGCGATGACTGTTAGTTTTCTCAAAGAGCCTCATTAAAGTGTATTTCAAACACAGATTGTACGTTTATGTTCATCTGGATTACAATTACACATGGCACTAAAGTGTGTCTGCAGTGTCCATATCATGTCCAGATCGGATGGACTCCCCACATACACATAACAATTTGGAGTTTAGTGGTCACTCGCATTTATCTGCACAGAACCACGATGGAACTCACCATCGAATGAGGGGAACAAGTGGTCCTTCAATTCATAAATTCAATCCCATGCAGGATTAAGTTTAGTTTCCTGTTTGTGTGTTTGATGATAATTCAGGAAGTAAATATTTAAAAATAATTTAGAAAAAAAGCATGCTTTTTGCATGTTTTGAGCATAATGACTCTATAACAGACATGTGGATTATGTGACTCTAGTAATGTGAGATTTTTTTTTCTTTTGTCCATGGATGTTTTTCACATCATTTGCAATTGTACAACACTGCTTACTATTGCCTTCTATTATGTGGTAAAATTCTTTCTCTCCTTTCTACATGAGAACTTAAAATTAAAATAGTTGCTTCTCTAAATCTAAAAAGTAGATGGGATATTACCATATAAGAAAATATCATTTTTAGGTGGTGTATTCCTTTAAGCATAGTCATCATGTTACATAGTTTTATTAGCCTTCTGGATCAATTCTGTAAACTGTCAGGGTGTAGAAAATGAAGATTTCACTGTCCTCCTTGACCCTTCTCATAATATGTGCGTTCAAGTTTCTGATCTTCCATTGTGTGGTTTCAAATTCAAATGCAATTATAGTATAATTCAGACATGTGCAGTTGCCAAAAGATTGGGTGTGAACCCTTTAAAAATCAACTTTTTTTTTTTTGTTTATAATATTAATTGAATTATAACAGGTACATGAAATTGCAGATAATTTTCAAATAAATTGATAATAAAGATAACCAACCGCAGCTATCTCATGAAAAAAAGATAAGATAAGTGAAGTGGAAGGACAGCCAGGAAAGATGTCTGATGTCTTGATCCACCTAAGGCACAGTTTACAATAGGCATCCCCACAACACAGTGGCGATCATGTCACCTAGGGGAAATGAATGACAGAGTGACAGAGGAAACAAAAAATCAGCTGTATTTGTAAGGGAGTCACAGAAGTTCACTACTGCTGCTTTTGAAAACAATAAATGGGAATTGAAACCAGACCCACCAAAACTGTCCTATTTTTTAGCAGATTAATCACATCATATTGAAACAACAACAACAACAACAACAACATTTATTTATATAGCACATTTTCATACAAAAAGTAGCTCAAAGTGCTACACCAGGCTTAAAAGTTCCAGAATGCATCAGGATTTTATTCCTAATGCTGCTTTGAGCAATTCTGCACACCAAAGTAGCTGAGCTCCTGTTGCTTCAGTGTGGGCAGCTACTTACCTTACCCCTCATTTAACCCAGTCACTTATAGCCTTTGTTTAAGCTTCATGTCTTTTTATCTTTCAGACACACAGTTGGAGTCCAGCTTTTGTTTGAATGATGGGAAAGAAGAAGCTGTACAGCTAAACCCCAGGAGAAAGCTGTACACCATAGCTATCTCAAAAGTGAATGAGCATTTGCCAGCATATAAACAGTGAATATTTCTATGTTACAAATATAATATATTATCCACAATTTAAAACAGTACACACTGCAAATCTATAATCCTTTATTTTACCTCTGCTGTTAAAAAATAACAAATTCAAAGGAATTGTGGTCCACGTTATAAGAAAACTAACAAATGATTAAAAAATTAGGGCACAGATGTGATTCATTAGTCTAGGATGGGGCTACTTCCAGGGGTCATGAAAATCGGTTAAATCGCTCTAGAGATACAAGTGGCTGCATGTCGTAGTATAAAGTCCTACAGATATTAAAAGTTTGAAAATAACTATGAAGTTTGCAGCTTATTTTTCACTGAGGCAATAATTCACAACGCAGAGAAGACTGTAAATGACATCCCCAAAACTGACAGAATTTTACTTATTATAATATCTGGGTTGCTGTGGTTTAGTAGCAGTAGATGTATTCTGGCTTTATTTTGGTCCAACCCTGCATGATTACTGACAAATTTTCATTTCTACGCTGTGTGCATGACCTTCCAGGGATACCTATATAGCTGTAAAAAATTAAGACATTGATCATTTGTATACCCGACTGTGCTAATTTCAAGTGAGGCAGTGCTAACCCTGAGTAATACTGTGCATTTTGTTAAATTATACAGTGTGTCTGCCTATGGAGAGAATGTCGACTTCTTTGAGAGGTTTACTTACCTCGGCAGCAACATTCATGGTGACTTTGGTGACTCTTCCTATGAAGTCAGTACACATTTTGGGAGAACATAGGGATGGTCATGAGGTCGCTGGAAAAAGGGGTATGTAGCACTCCTGATATCTTTGCAAAAGGACAAAGGTCCAAGTCTTAGAGTTCTGGTGCTTCCTGTTTTGCTATATGGTTACACAATATGGACACTATCTAGTGACCTGAGACAAAGACTGGACTCCTTCGGTGCTGTGTCTCTTCAGAGAATCCTTGGGTACCGTGGGTTTGACTTTGTGTCAAACGAACAGCTGCTCACAGAGTCACATTACCTGCAATGTGAGGAAGCGTTTTTATGGCATTACGGCCACGTAGTGTGATTTCCCAAGTGTGATCCCACTCGCAGGATCCTAATTGCTGAGGATCAGGCCAAGTGGCGCCCACATAACACCTGGCTGAAGCAGATAGATGGTTATTTCTGGAGAGTGGAACTGTACCACATGTCTGTCTGGGGGTGTTGCCCACTAAGATTCCGAGCTGTTTCGTTGTGTGATGGGTGTGGTAATACACTGTACCAGTGCATGATCCCCAACCTGACCTGACCTGATCTGATACAGATACTTGTATAAACTAGAACATAGCCATAAAATAACAAAATTGTAGGTTTACTAGAAAACTGTAGCATAATCCTTGACTATAAAAGGTTTAGTCTGCTACTTATTCCAAACTCAGTAATGAAAATAAAAATAATCCCAGTTTTCTTTGAAATAATTGCTAACATGTGCAATAAGAAATCAAAACTGTCAGGTAAAATCACACCTTAAATTAGTAATTGTGACAGATTAACTAATCAGCTTTCAAGTCTGATGGGGCTCGTTTACAGTGATTGCAAAAGCAGGAATAATACTGTATTAAAATGTCATCATTTCAAAGCAAGAACACAAAATAAAATTCTTGTCAACATCAAGTTAAATGCTGATAGAAATTATTTTTTTCTTTAAAGCTGCCACTTTTTCTCTATAGAGATATGACATTGAAATGTTATGTTATATTCATTTACAGTTCAGGCTATTTAATCCTGGCAAGAAAAGGTTAGCAATTCTTAACAATTTTGTAAATTTGATCACTTCCAATATATATTTTTAAAAATTGATTCAAATCAACCATCTATTTAACCCTTCCTTTTCCTAAATGGTCCTGGAAAGAAGGGGAACATCTCAGAAATCAAAACATCCTTATTTTGGATACATTTTATGTAGTTTGGACAGAAGAGTCTGAAAGTAGGCCCATCATACAGTATGATGCATCCTTTCCAAGGCAGACTAAGTGCCACCAATTAACAGAGAATAGAAAATAAGAAAGGATTTGCTAATGAGAAATCAAGAACATTTACTATAATTAATTAAAAAACAGTATAGAGGAGTAACATGAAATAACATGATCAGTAGCACTAATATGAGTACGCTGTGCTAAAATATTGAGTCCTCCCCACTGATTTAAGTGCTGACACCAATTCTTTTCAAATATTGGTAGACAGATTGTTTCAGGGTTTGGATGCCCTAATGATGAAGGTTCTACCTCCTAACTTGTTTTATTTTTTCTCAGAATATTAAGCAGGCCAGCATCTTAAAATCACCATATATGCCCTGGAGTATAGGTACAAAAAAGTTCTATAATATAAGGTGGTGCTAAAGCATTTCCAACTTTACATGAGAGAATGTGGATTTTTAAATCAGCTATAAAGTTAACTGAAAGTCAGTGAATGATTTATAAAATGGTGTTATATGGTCATACTTCTCAACCCTAGATATGATCTCTGCTGCTGGCATATTTTGGAATAACTGTAGGGAATAAAGTGATGTATTCCAACAGACTGACAGTAAAGCATTATAATAGTCAATTCTGCTTGAGATAAATGAACTAACATTTCCCAACTGTGCATCTTAAGAAATAGTTTTTATTTTGCTAGAGATGGATGAAGAAGGTTTTAGAAATCACTAAAATTTGATGACTAAATGTTATCTCAAAAGTAAAACCTAAATTTTAGATGAATTCAGCTGCACTAAAAGTAAAGCATTTTGAGTTAACAGTATATAGTATTGGTATTCAAATAACTATCACACAGCAAAAAAGTTTTTTTTTAAATTATTTAAACATAAATATCATGCATCCACAATTTAACAGTTAAGTAGTTAATTAATGATGTGATTTAAGAAGTCATATTTGGTTTAAATGAAAAATGATGATGAGTTTCATCAACATGAGAATTAAATTTAATATTGGGTTTTTGAATTTTGTATTCTATTGGTACAATATATAAAGAGAGAGAAAACGGGTCCAGCACTTAGTACCGGGAGACCCCATATCTAACTGCTGACTGGAATGAGGTCAGTAAAGCAAGTTTGAAAATAATACAAACTATTAAGGCAGTCTCTTATAATTTTGTTTTTTTGTGTTGTAATGATAATAAATTATTCAAGCTTTCTCAAGCTGAATGCCCCCCACCTGAAAATGCTTTCAGATTTACAGTTAATCTTGCATTTTAGTCATTGTGTATTAATTTTTTTCTTTGTGTTTTAATATAGTGGACTCTGTAAATCACCTTGTGATTATGTACTAGGTAAATAGTGAAACTTAAAATGAAGATTAATTGAATAGTTTACTGACAGTTTATTTAAACAAATCCATTGTGCTTCTACCCTCATCACATGACCTAAACAACCATGCAGTTATCAGTTATGCAGTCATGCAGTTATCAGTGTCCATAGAGGCACTTGGTCTGCCTTAAAATGGATATATCTGTTTTCAGATGTTTGGTATTAAATTGAGTTTGTCATTGTTTATCTTTTGAGTGAACTATTTCTCAGTGCTGCTGATTTAGGATAATTTCAGTCTGGGCTTAAATACCATCTATGAAATAAGCTTGTGTTATATCACCCAACATTACAGTATATATGTCTCCAGCTTTGAAGTCTGTGTGCAGCTATTCATTATTCCGTAACCTTTCAAAGGTTGTCTGCAACAGTTGAAGTGCTATTAGGAAAGATCGAGCATGTTTTTGTTTTTATATACTTGTAATTTTAGGTAATTTTGAATATAAACATCACCATGATGTATTAATGTAAATATCAGTATGTAATATTAGTTTCATTTATTTGCTAATATCCATCAGATTAAGTTCAGTATAAGACAAAATAATGTTAGTCTTTTTCATCCATCCCTTGTCAAATTCTTTAATAAGACAGATCATAGAAAAAAAAGAAAGCTACTTACTTTTCAACTTTAGGTAACAACAATGCAAGTTTGATAACTTGAGTCAAACAGCTGTAACTTTATTTTTATTAAATGTACTGAAATATAGAGGTTTATGCATATTTATTAAAACTTTATTTATCCATAAATGATTTCCTTTGTTTTACAAATAAATGAAAGTATGACAAAGTCAATGTCCTTCTGAGCAGAACACAGAAACATTCAGTTTGTAATTTGTAATGTGCAACGCAAATTTCTGTTATGTTTTATCATTTGATTATTCAACCTAATCGACTCTGCAATTACTGCAGCTTATAGTGGAAATGTTTATAGCAAAAACTACAGAAGGCCACCATATTAGATTTGTTTTTAACTCTGTTCCTTGGCATCCATTTAACTTTAGAATTGATCTCAAAGCACTCCGGATAAACTGGTGTTGACAGTTTTAGATCCTGTAAGTAGTCCAAGATTCAAAGCAATTATACAGTATGTGATACTGAATAAAATGTAATTTCTGGTGCATTATTGGCTATATTGCTTTAATTTTATGTACAGTATATATACACTGTATATCTATTATGAAATTGGATGTTATATATTGTACTGTATTTATATGTTTTAATTAATATATTCTGGCAGTAATATCAAGACTACTGATTCAAATCAATTAAGGTCTAATACAATTGAGTTCAAATCAATTTAATTCAATGTCTCAAAATGAACATACAGTACTGCATGCCACAGAGATTCTGTAAATAAAACTGAGTAATTTACCAGAAATATAATGGATGTCATGTTAGTCACAGCATTTAAAGAAAGGCAGAAAGCTTGCTATTTTAGCATAGCATACTTCAGCCTTTGGTCATTATGTTTTCTTTGCTTTGAAAGAGTACAGGTGAGGGAAATTAAAAAAAAACAAAAACAAATGTAAAGAATTTGTTCCTTGCTAGTTTTTAATCTTCATTTCCTTTATGTCAAGTCCTTTTCATATACTTTGTGTTTGTTTTTTTCTTTGTTTAACTTCATAATGTGTTGACAGTTTTGCAGTTGAGAGTGTGTTCAGCTGTACAAATGTACAGAGTACAGTGAAATGTCATCACCCACCAGCGCCACGATCAACAAGGATTACTGGTTAAAGGTGGACCTTACTTTGGATTCATTTAAAAAGTAACCTAAAACCCTCTGTGATAAGTCATTACAATAAACACAAATTCAATTTGGCTATCAGGGTGCAGATTACAGCAAAATTCTTTCTTGCATGCCTGGCAAACATCTGGAAATGTCAGGATTCTTCCTTTATATCAAAAACTGATTCTTTCAAAAAGTAATTAAAAATCAGAGAAATTCTAGAATTTTATTGCAGTAAATATAATACAGTGTGCTGCATTTAGAAATACTCCCATTTAAAGTGCCGTAACAGCATACATTTTTCTCACAGACTTGACCCTAAGAACTGAAAACGTGTTCTTTTTAGTAAAGAACCACCACACCCCAAAAAACTGGCTTGCTTTTTAACATTAATTTTATAGCAGCAGTGTCCCTACTTACTGGCAAACCAGAGTAACATTAAGACCTTTAGAATTGCCCTTGTTGGCACACTCGTGCAGTAGTTAGTACTGTTGCTCCCAGCTACATAGTCATGGATTTCTTTACTGACCTAATCACCTGGGGCCTCATGTATAACGCCGTGCGTAGAACTCACACTATAACATGGCGTAAGCACAAAAGCGGGATTGTGCGTACGCACAGAAAAATCCAGATGCAAGAATCTGTGCGCACGCATACTTTCACGTTCTTCCACTACATAAATCCCGATTTGCGTGAAAAGTAACGCACGTGCACGCGCCTTCTGTCCCGCCCCAACCCCTCCCAGAATTACGCCTCTTTGAATATGCAAATCAATATAAATAGCCTTCTGTGAAAAGACAATGGGAAAAGCACAGGGGAAAATATAAGAATTTCAGCGAATACCAAGTGGAGGCAAAGGAAAAACGTACTATTTGTTGGTTTAAACAGTGGTATAATCAACAAAAGAAAGTTGATCGAGTGACAGAGTGTCGGAAAAACTCGAAAGATCAAATTCACAAAGTCGCACAGTGCCCGAAATAAAAAAGAAATCACATATCAAAGTCGCTGTGAAAAGGCGAGTCGTAGCCCACCGCCTGAGTGTCATATGAAAGCGTATTAGGGTACAAACAAAAAACATAGGCACACAGTGGGAAAAAAGCACGAAATGTCAACTTTAATCTCGAAATTTCCACTTTAATCACGTAGTTTATTTTGCCATTAAAGTAGAGCATCATAAACTTCATCTTAAAATCGTTTATTTTACTAGTTTCTCAAGTAGCATGTTAAAGTCTTTGTTCTGTATTTGATCTTCTATGTGCTCTATGTGTGTGAATCACTACGTGCTTCCGTTCTTTCTCTTTCTCCGACAGGACACAGAATGCATTACATTCGAGATATTACAGCTCTCTGAATAATTAAAATACTGAGATGTATACGTGATATCATGTTCATGATGATAGGAATGAAAGCGTGTTATTAAACATGGGAACACGGTGGCGCAGTGATTGTTCATATCTCACGCAAGAGGCTTGCGGTGCCATGTGCGACCTTCGATGAAATAATTTATTACAGAAGTACTGTCTCTTTCAAACGTACTAACCTCCAATTCTTGTCCATACTTTTCTTTCTCCAATCGCCACACAATCAGCTCTGTAATAGACGTTAAGCCATATGTAAGCTTAGAACGCCGATTCTTCAAAACTTTTAAGGAACATTGAAATATCTTCGTAGTACATGTTTAATTATTCTATTCGTCTATCCTTCCAGTGTCGCGTCAGCACCAGCAAGAATACAGCGCAAGGCAGGAGCTATCCTTGAACTATACGCTGCGGCACCGTGTCCTCACATGTTTAATTATTAACAATACAGATTATTTAAATGAAGTTAAAGTTTTACCTGTATACTATAAGCAACATATTTTGCTGCATTTCATCTTAAAAATGATATTGTCATCATACGCGCTTTATAAAGTAGCGCAGGTTGTGCAATATTATAACTGTAGTGCAAGTTTACAGTGAGGTGATTGTACTTATAAGTACAAACAGTTCTACAAGGAGCACTTGATGGACTGATTGAGTGCGTTTAGAGTTATTGGGATGAAACTGTTTCTGAAACGCGAGGTCCGTACAGGAAAGGCTTTGACGCTTTTTGCCGTGGTTGAGGTACAGTATGTACTTGAAACTGTATACCGATAATTCTCTTTCCGATCATCTGCTGCTGTGATTCACACTCAGATACAGTGATATAAATACTCCGAGTGGTGCAGTGAGAGTAATATGGAAAAAGATGATCCGCAGTGGCAACCCTTAACGGGAACAGCAAAAAGAAGAACAAGATGCAGTAAACGTAAAAACTCTAAAGCAGTTATGGTATTTGGAATACTATGGCTATTCCCTGGCCCATTATATTGCTACAGGTTAATTACAATCAGATGCATTACACTAATAAACAATATGCAGTTAATTTCAGTGTATTTATAAAGCCGCGTCAGGAATGTGGAGCTAAGAAAGAAAGGATGAGCACACGGGAACAGTAGTTTGACCATTCTGTGGACCATTATATTGTTACAGGTTAATTACAATCAGATGCATTAAATTTATGAACGATATGCGGTTAATTTCAGTGTATTTGATAAAGCCGCCGCCGTGGATGTGGATCTAAGAAAGAAAGGGTGGTCACACAGGAACAGTAGCACTGCTTTGACGCTGGGTGCCGCCAGTCTGCAAAACCGAGGGGAGAAATTGCGTACGCCAAGGTATGAGTTACCGTGGAAATGTGCGTGGCTTTACGCCAAGTTTAGGTTTTATACATCGCGATTTGAGCGTGGAAAGGTTCGTACGCAACATTTCTGTGCGTACGCACCGTTTATACATGAGGCCCCTGGTCTGTTTGGAGTTTGCACACTTTTCGGTGTCAGTAGCTTGGGTGCTGGTCTCCTGCTGTTGATATCTGCAGGCTGCCTGAGGAATTGGATTTTTTCTAGGTTACCTGCTCGTGTCTCATGTCTGGCCTCTTGCCTTTGCCTCTCCTTCACCTCTGCCAACTTTCTTAGCACTTTATTACGTCACCACCAGAACTGACCCTGTGTCAGTGCAGTCTTACAATGTGCCAGAGTGTGCTGGACTGAGGTATTGGAGGTTTGGTGGAGATTTTAGAGGAAGGGTAGGGTGTTATATGTTGCTCTTATCAGGAAACCTTCAAACATCTGCCCAGATGATTGAAGGACTCTCTCCCATGTTGTCCAGCACCCCTGCTGCCCTTGTACGACCACCTTCACCTGGAAACTTGACTTGCTCTATCCTAGCCGTCTCATGGACAATCAGGCCCTTCCTCTCCTCTCTGCTTGCTCTGGACCACATGTATTGTGAACCACACCAACATAAGCCTGCCCACCTTCTTTGAACTCTGCAATTGACTTTCTGGTGTTTTGGTCTGCTCACTGCCTTTTGTACTTCCCTCCTTGGGCTTCCACTTATTCCCTGTTGCCACCTGGACTCCCATTTTCTTCAGTGCCTTGTCTGTTGAAACTCGCAGTTCCATCACCAACTGTGCCTTCTCTTGAATGTAGCCGAGGGAGATTGATTTTATGAGTAGTTGGAAAGCATACCACCCATATAAATCAATTACTTAGAAGCAAAGTGGGATCCCTAGCCATTTTTGAATGAATGAGTTAGCTTTGTTACCATTCTACTCATGTCTGTCACAGTAACTTCACACAGTTTTAATGGCCACATCACCCTTAGGTGAAGGGTGAAGTCATAGAACCACACTTTTAAATTTCCATTCAAGTGGCTGGAGTCATTTCTTAGTAGGCCCTCTGAAAGTTGCTGAAGAACAGTCTTGCCCTTCTCTTTGTCTGAGAGACTTGATGTATATAGCCTTCCCAGGCTTCATATGGATTGGTCTATGATCCAGTGGATGTTCTCCCCCAAGTAGTAAAGATGGCTATGTCATTCTGCTCACCTTTCTGCAGAGAAACACTCCTGGACTTGCTCAGCTTGAATTTGTTCCATGCCCAGGGGATCAGCTGTCTTGTCTTTTCAGTATCCTGGACATGCACAGTGCTGTTCACAGTACACATGTGACGTCATCAATATAGCTCCTTAACAGGGGAAGTTTCTGGGATGAAGGTAACAGCACTCCACTCACCACCTGTCTTGCTCCAATCAGGACAGCTTCAAATGTTGCTATGAAAAGGATGGTGGAAAATGGAACAGTCCATCACGATCTCAACTTAAAGCCACTGCCAGTCACTGAACTTTCCAGCATGAAGCACGTTAGTATGTCCTAGAAATAGCCCATGATCATGGATTTAATATTGTATGGGATATTTTACTAATTACTAAATAGAGCCTAACTGTACCCTGTAATTGTTTGATGGTTCCTACCTTGAGCCTGTGGTTTCTGGGTTTAACTTCAGCTTTTGGCAATTCTTTAATGAAATAAAGCTGAATCAGAGAAAGGATTTATGCCTAAATAATCAATCATAATCACAATCTGTGTGCTTTTTCTTTTACTGTTTCATTTTGTACATTGCCATCACCACCTTTAGTTAACACCTAGATTTGGATTAAAGTAAAGAACAATCTTAGTCCTGAGATCTGCTTATGTTGAGTAATAGAATTAGTTTCGCACAATGGGCCAGTGGGTACCCACTGATTCTACAAATATGCTTACTATCTCTGAGTTTATGACCGATATCAGTCTTTTCACAAATTGGAGAAGTCTCCACATAAACAATGATCAGACAGCTTGACATGCTTTCCATCTGTTTATACATAATATGTCGCAGATATACACTTTTAGTAATGATGTTCATGACATAAACATAACAAGGGAAAGTGACCAAACAATGTACTAAACTAATTATGATAAACTGTTCATCACTCTAAATGGTTTTGCCCTGTGATCAATTAGAGTCATGTCCACTGTTTGTGTCTGCATAGCACTCCTGCTGCATGGTTAGGCCCAAGCTTCATATAACTCTAATTAATTACTTTTCAGAAAAAGGATGTTTGAATATGTTTTATATGGACCAGTAGGGTTTCTTTTATTCTCTACTCATTAAAAATTAGGTGGCATTATTTTTACATTTACGTGCTGGCTATATCGACTCTTGTTGTGTTTGCTCTTCTGATGCAAGTAACATGAAGAAGAATCAGCTGTGCTCATATGCATGACTTGTTTCTTAGTAGACACCCAGCAATTCACAATTACAGCTGCCCTTCTGAGAAAATCTGTCATAATGAGTTGCTTACATGTAATCTTTTTCTACAAAAAAGTCTGATTTACACAAGGGAAGTGGGTCATTGTGCAGCTTTAACAGAACAAATTGTCGGTTGTATGAACTGCATTAAATATTTTAATGACTGAAGTATACTATAGCAAAATTAGTATGAATGGTTATCTTGTTAACCTAGATAAATTCAAAAGCATTTTAGATACAAAGTTACACACAAGCCTAAAATATGAAACTACACAAAAATGCTTCTATAAACGTTAAGTAAACTATTTTTATTGAATGGAATTAATTGTCGAGATACTGTAATTTGCCTTAGACAAAATGGTGTAAGCCTGAGGTGAAATGTGTTGGGGTCCCTTGCGGTGTGTGTTTTTAGGAATAAAAACAGTGTAGTGTTTAGGTTTGGTGGGTGTGGGTGTGCACACCGCAAACTTGTGTGTTCCTAGGGTGTTGATGGGGAAATTGATTGATTGACCATTTATGTACGGATGTGAACAGTTCAGCCGGTTTCCTCATTAGATCTCTGTGGGTCATCATCAAGGCACCTGCACTCACATGGTATAAAAAGCTTGGGAAAGAATGAGAAAAGGGTAAGGTGTTGAGGACATAAGCTACTGATGGTCGCTCATGCTTGCTGGGGAGCATCTCCTGCTGTTGAGCATAATTGTAAGGATGAGCAGAAGAGACATAGATATAGGAGATTAAAACGAGTCTTGTAATTCTTTTATGGATTGATCTTGACTGTGTTTTAACTCTTGATTTTAACCTATTTTTGGATTATTTATTTATTTCAGGATTTAAACCTCCACTTTAATGATGTATTTATTGTGGATTATGTATTTATTTAAGTAGAACTTTCACTTCACTTTTATTTATTGTTTGGGCACTGTTTGGAATATCATTAAAAATAATTAAACATTTTTTCCTTGTTTAAGTTCTCATTGTGCTAGACCATCTCGGTTCATGGTGAACCAGCTGAGGGGGGGAAAGGCTGCAGGGATCTGTGGTATCCGGGGTGAAATTCTCGAGGCTGGTGGTAAGGCTGTCATCATCCCAACTGACTGGAAAATATGATTGCAGCAACTACAGGGGGAAAATACTGCTCTCGGTTATGGGTAAGGTCCTTGCTAGGGTCGTCCTCAATAGGATCCATGATCACTTGCTCACCAACCAGCGACCGGAACAGTCTGGTTTTACGCATAAGAATTCTACCATCGACCGCATCCTGGCACTGAGGGTTCTCATGGAGCACAAATGCGAATATCGGCAGTTTTTTTGCAGCCTTTGTCGATTTTTGTAAAGTGTTCGACTCAGTTGATTGACCTGCTCTGTGGGACATCCTGAGGGTTCACAGGATCCCCCCGAGATTGCTGGATATCATGGCTGGCCTGTACACTGGTACTGTGAGTGCTGTGCAGAGTGGAGGCAGAACCTCTGCATTTTTCCCAGTTAATTCTGGGGTTCATCAGGGGAGTGTTCTTGCTCCTACTCTGTTCAATGCTTGTATGGACTGGGTGTTGGGCAAGGTCGTGGGGTCCAGCGGCTGTGGGACATCTGTTGGTGAAGAAAGATTCACAGATCTTGACTTTGCTGACAATCCTGTGATATTCAGATAGTCAATGGAGACCCTGATTGGGGCGGTAGAGAGACTGAGCAAGGAGTCTGAGTGTCTGGGCTTGTGAGTGTCCTGGATAAAAACCAAGATCCAGGCCTTTAATGACCTCTTGGGCACAGCCATCAGCAGTGTGTCTGTTTGTGGAGAGAGTGTCGACCTTGTTGAGAGGTTTACTTACCTTGGCAGTGACATTCATGTCTCTGGTGACTCTTCTGATGAAGTCAGTAGACAGATTGGGAGAGCATGCGAGGTCATGAGGTCACTGGAAAGGGTTGTGTGGTGCTCCCGATATCTAAGCAAAAGGACGAAGGTCCAAGTCTTTAGAGTCCTGGTGCTTCCTGTTTTCCTATATGGTGGCAAGACATGAACTCTATCCAGTGAGCTGAGACAAAGATTGGACTCCTTTGGTACTGTGTCTCTCCGGAAAATCCTTGGGTACCCAGTATCATTGCTTTGACTTTGTGTCGAATGAGCAGTTGTTCATGGAGTCCCGAATGAGGCACATTTCCTGCTTTGTGAGGGAGCATCAGTTACGGCACTACAGCAATGTGGCGTGTTTTCCCGAGGATGACATAAACTGAAAAGGGAAACACAATCTTCACATAACACCCCAACACAGTGTCCACCCCGCATCAAGGAAACACCATAAACTATTGTGGGCTTGGCCAAACGTCATTGCATCTCTGCTATGGTATTACAGTATATTATAAGGGCTTAAAAAGAAGTACTTTAAAAAACATAAATTAACATTTAGATGTATTGTCCCACATAAGCTTGATGAGTGCTTTGTAGGGCTTGCTCTAAAAAGACACTGGGGAAAAGAGGCAGGAAACAGATAAGATGTGTAACTAAGTCTGAATTTCTCTTCCCATTATGGCAGATCACTCTGCTGAAGACCAGTAATGACAACACTGTAAGGCGATAATTAGCCCTACTGCTTCCAGTAACTTGAGATAAAAGGACAACATCAGCCAAAAGGAGGTGTTCAATATATCTGCCATAAAGGATAAAGGATGTTGTTAATATAACACAAAATGATTGGTTTTTTTTTTAATCAAAACAAAATCTTGCTTTACGGCAAATTAAGCAGAGTATTCCATTTGGAACCCAAACTCTTTATCATCTTTGTTATTTTACAGCATTTAATAATAAATAAATGCAGAAAACATTTCCAGTGTATGGTACTATCTGCTGTATGCTACTGTTAAGAATTGGGACACTTTGTTAGAAACTTTTTGTTATTTTTGTATTTTTTCCATTTTTCTGGTCATGGCTATTCTGCCTGAAGCCAGAGAAGGCTACAAGGGACTCGAGCCTAAGAGCAGCGATCAAGGTGGGTTGAACTGCTGGATTGGACCCCCTTTGGCTGCAAGGGCCCACCAGGGTGAAGCTACTGGAACAAGCCGACACGAGAAAAAGAAGAAAGAGGGTAAAGGCTGATCAGAAAGAGAGAAAAGAACGAAGAAGGAGGTGAAAAGATGAAGTGAGAAAGAAAAGACAGGAGTGAGGGAGAGATCCAGTGCAAGTCAGCGGATGAAAGGTAGAGAAGGAAGATGGTAGGGTGGAAGTCCCACAGAGCATGTGGATGGCGCTTGGGGGCTTCTAGCCACACCAGCTGAATGACCTGGGAACTGGAGTGGCCGAAGCATTGCTTCGTTGTAGTGACTCGCTGGATGGAGGCAGCATGACTGAAGGGGAGTGACAGGCTGAGAGAGCCGTTCTGCGGGTGGTGCCATGGACCACAACGATGAAAACTTAGCAGCAGGAATTGGGGACTCGATGGGGTGCCCTGTTTGGAGCCAAAGAGGGCTACAACGGTCCTAAGCCTAGGAAAAGGAATGAAGGAGGGCTGAACTGCCGGATTGGCACTTACGTAGGGTAAAGCCAAGGAGACATCAGTTTTTAAGGACTGCACCAGGGCACATGCTTTTAAGGACAGTTTCCTGCCTGTGTTTTAACCTCATTTTAATGGATTGTTTTATTTGATTTTAACCTCCACATAGACACTTTCTTTTAATTGGGTTATTTATTTATTTATTTAGGAACTTTGCACTGCACTTTTTAGGCATTATTATTTTGATTTGTTTTCATAAAAACACTGAGCACTTTTCGTCATCCCCTTGTTTGGTGTGTTTGTCCTCATCTGTTCAGCTCATCCCAGTCATGACTATTGGCGGTGGTGGGTTGAAGAGGTTCCCATTGGGACCTAGTAGTGTGGGGCCGACCTGCACCATCACACATATTTTGAAAGCTTAAGCCACAAGGAATCACAACCATATATAGTAAGTGTTTGTATAAAAATATAGCTGAAATAAAATCTACATATTTTTGTTGTCTAATTTTAAGTGAGCCATTATGTAGCTTCAGTGTTTTGTAACGATGTGCTACTTTGCTGCTAAGGGATTCCTCTGTTAGTCTATACTGGAGTCCAACTGAGCTGCTTTTTCTATTTGTGAAAAGCCTAACAGCTACACTATTTGTATTTATTAGTGTCTTTGATTTTCAATTATACTGATATGTTCTGTACAGAGCTCACACTTTTCTGACAGTGTTAGTGTGTGATTTTTGTCAGACATACCAGTTTTATAGCCAAACACCTGAAGCAGATTGGCCCCATAAAATTAAATGTATGAAATTTTACAACTGTTTGGAATCATAGCCAAGTTAGCTTCCTTCTTTGCATCAAAACAAGTAGTTTCACAGAATGAATTAGGGAATGAATGACTATTTTGTTTTTTTCATCAAAATAATAATAATTCTTCAATGTGCCATAATAATAATATGTGATTTCCATGGCTCATCCATCCATTTATATTCAGACAAATTTATCCCATTTAGTGTTGCCATTAGCTGGTGCCTATCCTGGAAGCACTGAGCTCAAGGTGAACCAATCCTGAGCAGACTGTCAGTCCACCACAGAGTAGAAATGGTCTTAGAGATAATAGATCATTTATCATTTAATCATGTTTACATTTTATATTTCTTTATCATAATGCTGAGTATGCTTATTAAATTTATTAGTTTTTATTATCTGAAGCTAATTTCTTTTCTTTGCTCAAGTGACCTTCCAGGTAAATTAATTTATTGAACAAGGTTTTATTTAAAAGTTGTGTGCATTTTCTTTTATTGTTCTTAGTCATTTCAGTAGTGTGTACTGTTTATATCACATGTCTGAGGTTAGTCTGTCTGGAACTGTATCATTGGAAAAAGCCTTAAAGCAGTTTACATAAAATATTCTAGGATGCAGCTTTCTCACTGGCTATTAGAACACTGCTCTATTACTCTTAGCTAATGATCATTCACCTTGATTGTGCCACCTTTCGTTTTCTTGCAACATTTAAACCCAAGTTAAAGATCTACCTCTTAGCTGCTTTTCTTTAATCTGGCCGTTAAAATACTGTTAACAATTGACACAATGATAAATAGTTTGCTGAGAATATTTCTATGAAATGCTCTTATAAATTTCCAGGTTCATATTGTTGTCATTTCTTTCATACATTTCCCCTTCGCTCTATTGCAGGTCCCACACACTGCCTTCTTTAACAGATTTTAGCTTACAAATGCTTCATCTTTTTTAATGCTGCTCAAAGCATATACACTTCTGGTGGGCCTCAAATATCAGATGTTACTGCACAATAAATAGGAAAGGGAGAAAGCAATAGATTAAATAATGCAAACCTTCTAATTGCGTGGTGCCATCTGCAGCTTTTTGTTAAAAATATCTTGAGATCCATCTGCTGTACTCTGTCACTTGACACAGTGCTTTTCTTGGACAGTTTCCAACATGTGCTCTTTCAGATACTGAGGCACCTGCATGCCAGGCTAATAATGCTGCTTATTTGAACACCTTGGGAGCCTGCCAAGTTGTCCAACTCATCCATCACTGATAATTTCTTTGTGCACCACATGACGTAAGAAGTGGAGCTTTCCGTCTTTGGAATAAGAAAAAAGAAGGAGGTTAACTTGACTCAGCTCATATTGGATGTATGTTGTAGTGCCAAGTGTAACTCGTGCCGCAACAATACAGCCTGTGCTGAGCTCCTTGATCTCGCTGGCAGTAACATTAAAGCCAATATTATTAGACTACTGAATAACATGCATTTAATTACAGTAAATACAGTATTAAATAACTTACAGTACATTGTTTTTTTCTGTAAAATGTATGTTGAACTTATGTTTTTATGAGTTGTAAGTTATTATATGTTTTATATCTATGCTTAGATTTTTGACGGCATGTGTGAAAAAAAGAACTTATCTGCCTTTGTGGTTAAAATATGCATATATATTCTGAATGCCTTAGAGCAGTGGTCCTCAACCTTTTTGACGGCAAGGACCACTTTATTAGATGCAAATTTTTCCACGGACCAGTCGGGGGGGGGGGGGGGGGTTAGTTGGGGGAGGGGCAGTTTTATACACAATTTACATAACATTTCTATTATTATTAAAGTTATTAAGCACTTTGCATACGTTTGCAATCCGAGATTTTTCTTCTTTTTTTGCATATAACAAAGACATATGCTTTACATTTGCCAATCCAACAGATTGCACATCACAAACATTAACACTGCAATCTTTTTTTCGTGTCTGCCGTTTCTATAGGAGGGTGACAATGAGTTAAATTCCAATGGATGTTTTTCAAATGTTGACAAGCAATAAGCAAAAGTAATCAATGAAAACCACAGACAACAAAAACAGCAAAAAAAAAAAAAAAAAAAAAAAAACAGTACGAGGAAAGTTCGAAGAAAGAGATTTTTTTACAATGTTTCTGTTTGGGGATCGTTGTGCAAACGTGCACAACTGAGCTGTGACCACAGATCTAACTGCTCTGTGGATGATTCGTTCAAGCATTTCAAGGTCACTTCGTTGTAATGAAAGCATCTGTTGAATGTACTTCGTAGTAACATGATTTCTATAGACTCATGTCATATGGGGAAACTGTCAGGACCATAAAAATACTTTGTTGTAATACTCTCTCACCTCGGTCTCTCTCCTCTCTCTGCACCACTGCAAAACCCCGCCCGCCAAGCGTTTTGAAAAGTCTGAGTGAGTCGCCGTTGCCGGCAGTTCTGTCGCGGCCCGGCTGTCAGACGGCTGCGGACCGGTAGTGGGCCGCGGACCGGGGGTTGGGGACCCCTGCCTTAGAGGATGGAATGACATCCTGACTATAATGGAGGTAATTCCTTACCCACCCATAATGAAAGGTCAGTATGGATGGAGGCACAAACCTGCCAGGTTGGTTTTCAATTTTTTTCCCAGTCGAGGGGGAAACTGTGTATCAGCAACAATTTATTACCCAGTATGGTAGGTGTCAGCGTTCCTCTAGCCTGGTCCCAGTTTGAACACCAGCAGGGATGCATAGGACTTGTAGTCCATAAGGACAGCCCTGCTGGGGTCCTTGAGTGCCACCAGATGCTGCTATGTGGAGCAAATCTCCTAGTTTTGTGGAGCTTCTGCATTACCCAGAAATGTTTCCGCTGGATGAAGGAATTGATACCCATTGACTGGCCCCCACGCTCACCTGACCTAAATCCAATAGAATACCTCTGGGACATTATGTTTCGGTCCATCCGATCCCACCAGGTTGCACCTCAGACTGTTCGGGAGCTCAGTGATACCCTGATCCAGATCTGGGAGGAGATCCGCTAGGACACCATCCGTCATCTCATTAGGAGTATGCCCCGACAAGCATGTGGGGGCCATACAAACTACTGAGTACGATTTTGAGTTGCTGCAATGAAATTTCGGCAATATGGACTAGCCTGCCGCAACATTTTTTCATTTTGATTTTCGGGTGTCTTTGAATTCGATGTGGCATCCTTTCATTACTAACACATTACTTAGTCCTTATCAGTATAAAATATTCAGCATGATTTTTTTCCCATTGAGCTCTGATGTGTTTTCAAAGTGTTCCTTTAATTTTTTTGAGCAGTTTATATACAGTGCATCTGGAAAGTATTCACAGCGCATCACTTTTTCCACATTTTGTTATGTTACAGCCTTATTCCAAAATGGATTAAATTAATTTTTTTCCTCCAAATTCTACACACAACACCCCATAATGACAACGTCAAAAAAGTTTACTTGAGATTTTTGCAAATTATTAAAAATAAAAAAATTGAGAAAGCACATGTACATAAGTATTCACAGCCTTTGCCATGAAGCTCAAAACTGAGCTCAGGTGCATCCTGTTTCCCCTGATCATCCTTGAGATGTTTCTGCAGCTTAATTGGAGTCCACCTGTGGTAAATTCAGTTGATTGGACATGATTTGGAAAGGCACACATCTGTCTATATAAGGTCCCACAGTTGACAGTTCATGTCAGAGCACAAACCAAGCATGAAGTCAAAGGAATTGTCTCGAGGCACAAATCTGGGGTGGTTACAGAAAAATTTCTGCTGCTTTGAAGGTCCCAATGAGCACAGTGGCCTCCATCATCCGTAAGTGGAAGAAGTTCGAAACCACCAGAACTCTTCCTAGAGCTGGCCGGCCATCTAAACTGAGCGATTGGGGGAGAAGGGCCTTAGTCAGGGAGGTGACCAAGAACCCGATGGTCACTCTGTCAGAGCTCCAGAGGTCCTCTGTGGAGAGAGGAGAACCTTCCAGAAGGACAACCATCTCTGCAGCAATCCACCAATCAGGCCTGTATGGTAGAGTGGCCAGACGGAAGCCACTCTTTAGTAAAAGGCACATGGCAGACCGCCTGGAGTTTGCCAAAAGGCACCTGAAGGACTCTCAGACCATGAGAAAGAAAATTCTCTGGTCTGATGAGACAAAGATTGAACTCTTTGGTATGAATGCCAGGCGTCACGTTTGGAGGAAACCAGGCACCGCTCATCACCAGGTCAATACCATCCCTACAGTGAAGCATGGTGGTGGTAGCATCATGCTGTGGGGATGTTTTTCAGCGGCAAGGACTGGGAGACTAGTCAGGATAAAGAGAAAGATGACTGCAGCAATGTACAGAGACATCCTGGATGAAAACCTGCTCCAGAGCGCTCTTGACCTCAGACTGGGGTGATGGCTCATCTTTCAGCAGGACAACGACCCTAAGCACACAGCCAAGATATCAAAGGAGTGGCTTCAGGACAACTCTGTGAATGTCCTTGAGTGGCCCAGCCAGAGCCCAGACTTGAATCCGATTGAACATCTCTGGAGAGATCTTAAAATGGCTGTGCACCAATGCTTCCCATCCAACCTGATGGAGCTTGAGAGGTGCTTCAAAGAGGAATGGGCGAAACTGGCCAAAGATAGGTGTGCCAAGCTTGTGGCATCATATTCAAAAATACTTGAGGCTGTAATTGCTGCCAAAAGGTGTCATTGACAAAGTATTGAGCAAAGGCTGGGAATACTTATGTACATGTGATTTCTCAGTTTTTTTATTTTTAATGAATTTGCAAAAACCTCAAATAAACGTTTTTCATGTTGTCATTATGGGGTGTTGTGCATAGAATTCTGAGGAAAAAAATGAATTTAATCCATTTTGGAATAAGGCTGTAACGTAACAAAATGTGGAAAAAGTGATGCGCTGTGAATACTTTCTGGATGCACTGTGTATATATATATATATATATATATATATATAAATGTATACTAGCCGACGCCCGCCGTAGCATACAGCGGTGTAAGAATAGGAATGGAAAACGGTGAGAAAGGGATTCAGAAATCAAGAAGAAATAAATACTTCTTGAAAGACGCAGTGTGCATGTAGAATTTCCGGCCAAGCAGGATTACATGTGAAAAATAAATCAGGCTTTCCGAATTTACGTACTATGGCCATGGCATTCCGATAGTTTTGTTGCATGTATCTTGGACTTCCTGGAAATGTGGACGGTAACATGATCATTTTGCCTATACGTGCGTTGTTATTTTCAGCGTTTGCTTGCAGTGTGTCTGACAGTCCTTTGTATTGTTCCACGCACAGATCTTGTTGATGTAATCTGAGATAGTTGAGACGCGCGTCCTCTGTTTTAACATACGCATCTACGACGTACTGTTGGAACAGTTTGCCGCTGGAGTGTAAAATACTAAATGTTTCCTCATTGCTAATCTGTACGCGTAAAATTGGCATTGAGTAAGCCTTATTCGCTTGCCGCTTCTTTTATCGGGAACATGTTGTAAATCTTTGTGCCAGCCAATGTCTCCATAAGGGAATAAAAGTGGGTAATAAAAGTGGGTAAACCATAGGATCGCAATTCATATTGAGCGTAGAAATCTGTTTACAGGAGTTGCCTATAGGATAGATGCAAATGTCCCTTTCGGCAGGCGTTTCGCCATCTTCTCCGATGAAAATTGCTGCAATGTCAGGGCATTGTATCGTCGTAAATCCTGCCTAGGGTTTTCCTTGAAAAACATTCGTACAGATGCTGTTGGATTGGACTGAGCGATTTCATGGATGTGTTTGTATGATTTAGCGAAGGGGTTGATGGTTCTGAGCATGGAATCTAGCTGGAGAAGTACATTTTTGCTGCAAGCAAAATTTGCTTTATTTTGTAAGCGTACTTTAGTAGCTTGCGCTGTGTCAAAAACATACAACTGTCCATATCCTGGAGTGGTAGAAGTGTGCCCGTGTATTTTTAAAAAGTATGGTCCGTGGCCAGGTGGTTGAGTTATCTGTGCACCCATGGAAGCAAACGCTAGAGAAGAGTTGTATTCCCAAATGTGTTCACGATAATTTTTAGCTTCTGATGTTTGCTGTGTAAGAAGCTGTTGTAAAGACACAGGTGGCTCCCGCAAGGGTGGTAAGTCTACTTTACCATTGTGGCAGTGCCTCGAGTACTTGTTGGATGTATTACGCTCAACAGGCCAGTATAGTGCATGACATGGAAGACGACGAATAGGAATCGAGAAATGCCGTGTCGGCTGCATGTGGGCGGGACCGGTTTTGAAGTGGAAGCAGGACGAACCAGATGAGAAATATATATGAGATATATCCCCTGCCTGGCACTATGCGCTAGTCATTTTGCGGTTCTGCCGCTCACGTATGGGGATACAGATGTACAATTTAAACATTGTTATTTTCATGGGATTTGATTCATATGCATAATAGAACTATTTTACATTACAGCGAGTAATTAACCATTGTGATAATAATTGACACCAGACATAATAAAGGTTTGGAGCAGCCACCCATATAATATACCTGTCTGCAACAGGTTTAGATAAGAACAGAGTTGTTCACAATACTCCAAAAGTCACAAGAGTCCAAAACAGAACTGATTAACTGGAAGCAAGGTAGCGGCTTTAAAGGCCCATAGAGGATGTGACATCATCAAAGGGGCTGGGGAAAGGAAGTGACGTCATTGGGTCCGGAAGTGACGTCATCAATGGCGCCAGAACCTTGCAGGATTTCCCAGAAAGGGTCTGCAAGTTACCGAGATAGACAGTCCATGCACCCCGCTGCCCCCTGGTCTGATGTGGTATTGCAATTACTCAAGCCCTATAGCTGCCTCCTACTCCCACGTGTGTGGCACCATATTAAAAAATAGTAAAACATTATGATGGACAGGAACAGTGTATTTGCCACCGGAAGTGCAGCCGGTGCACTTCCGGGTGGACTATAAAAGGGGCCAGCAGTCACCACTTGGGAGCTGTGGTGATGCACAGAGGAGTGTGGTGTTTTGGGTGTTTTGATGCTTGGGACTGTGTTGTGCCTGTCGGACACGGGGAGTCCCACAGGTGAAGAAAAATAAAAGTTTCTTTCTTTTTATACATGCCTCCAGTGTAAGTTTGTGTCAGGTTAGGCGCCAATATAGCGCCACCTTTTTTCCCCCAATATATATATACTGCCACCCTAACCCCCGGACACAGACAGGCAGGACACAGGTTCACTCAACACCTGTGTTTATTTACAGTTTAAGCACATTACCAACACCACAACATACAGTCCATTCCCTTCCTTGCCACCAGTCCATCCGCCTCCACTCCTCCTCAGGCTTTGTCTCCTTCCTCCCGACTCTGGCTCCTCAATGGAGTGAGGCGGCTCCTCTTATTCAGGTCCTGGGAGTGTTCCAGGTGGCTCACCACTATTACCTGGAATCACTTCCAGGTGCGCCGGAGGTCCTCTATAGGGCTCTGCAGCTCATCCTGGCAGCATCTGCGGGATCCAACAGGGCTGCACCCAACTCCAATTCCCATGGAGCCCTGCGGGAAACCGAGGCACCACTCCAACCCAGGGGGGCTGCCATTTAGCGTCCAGGGGGAGGTATTGCACAGTCCAATGATGCTCCCCCTGAACATATAGCGAAGGAGTGTCCCAGCCGGGCATGGACCCCGGCCATCCACCATAATATATATAGTGAACCAACAGGGCGCATACAGCCACCCTAACCCAACACAGACAGGCAGACACAAGTTCCAGTGCAGCACACACGTTTAATTTAGAGCTGGGGAGCACTTTCCTCTGCTCCCTACAACACAGTACATAAAGCACAGAACACTTCTTCTCTCTTCTTTCTCTTCCTCTCTGTATCCTTCCAGGCAAGCTTTATCCACTTCCTCTTGACTCTGTCTCCTCGAATGGAGTGAGGTGGCTACTTTTATTCCACTCCTGGAAGTGCTCCAGGTGGCTCATATATTGAAAAACGTGATGGGGTGTTCTTCCCCTTCAAAATATTGTAAGAGTACTGCTCCTAAACCGAAAGCGTTAGCATCTGTTTATAAATTCCTTTGAAAAGTCTGGATTGCGCAGATCTGGAAATGATGATGAAGTGGCTTTTAAAGTGGATTCGTTCTGCACTTTGTCAAGTCATTGAGGGGGGTGGCCCAATGTGCAAAATTAGGAGTGAACCGACTGTAATACGGCAGTGAAGTGAAAGGAAGGCACAAACCTGCCTCTGTGTTTCGGGACGGGGATATGCAAGCACCTCCCCCACCTTGTCCATTTGAGGCTCGACTAAACCCTTACCCATGGAATATCCCATATAGTGGGTTTCCGACATACCTAGATTGCACTTCTTAGGGATGGCCGTCAGCTCTGGCAACTGTAAACTGTCAAGCACCGTCTGAATGCGGACAAGATGAGATTCCCAGTCATTACTGAAAATGACCACATCATTAAGATAGGCACCTGCGTACACAGAATGGGGATGCAGGATCTGGTCCATCATTTGCTAAAAGGTCACCGGTGCACCATGGAGACCAAAAGGAAGTGCCGTAAATTCGAACAACCCGTCCGGAGTGAAAAATGCAGTCTTCTCACAACTAGACTCCTCCGCCAATAACCCTTCATGAGGTCAAGGGTGGAGATATATGAAACCTGCCCGAGCTTTTCCAACAGCTCATCCACACGTGGCATCAAGCACGCATCAAACTTGGAAATCATATTCAAATGCCTAAAATCAATACAGAACCAAAGCAAACCGTTGTACTTTGAGCCGAGTACAATTGGACTTCGGCATTCATTTTTGCTTGGCTTAATAACACCTAATTGGAGCATCTGTTGGACTTCCTCGTGTATCACTTTCCTTGTTGCCTCTGGTAGGCGATACGGGGACACCTGTATAGTAACACTGGGTTTAGTGACAATCTTGTGTTCTGCAATTGTTGTCTGGCCAGGCGTTGCCAAAAAGACGTCCGAGTTCCCCCCGATCAGCGATAGCAATTCCACTTTCTGGGTGTCAGTTAAATCATCCCCAATAGCGACCTCAGTCTGGGGGACTGCTGCAGCCGTGACCAGGACTGTGTGATGGTCGTGTTACTCCTTTAAAAGATTAACATGCAAAATTTGTACGGGCTTCTGCCGCCCGGGAATTCTGACTTTATAATTCACTGGGATCATAAACTCTTCAATCACTGCCAGCCCTTGCCTTTAGGCCCAAAATTTATGTGGATCAGATGGGATCAACACCAGCACGCAATCCCCCTTCTTAAACTCACGGAGTTTACTCATCTTATCATAATTACATTTCTGTGCCTTCTGCTCGCACTGCCGATGTTCTACAATCTGGCAATCTGCTCTTGCAGCAAACATGACTCAGTCGACAAACCGGGGGGGGGGGGGGGGGGGTTCTGGGCTGCAGGGGGTGTCTCGCAAGTCCCTGTCCATTCATCCTGAAAAATGTCCAATACCCCGTGCGCTCGCCAGCCAAATAATAATTCAAAAGGGTGCATCCCAATGGATGCTTGCGGGGCCTCCAGGACAGCAAACAGGAGGAAAGGTACAACTGTATCACAGGAAGTTGGATTGTCATGGGCTACCCGCCAAATTATCTGTTTTAGGGTTTTATTAAAAAGTTTTTTGTTTTTTTTTGTTTTTTTTTAATCGTAAGGCCATTCGTCTGTGGATGATAAACCATGGAGTGTAACCGCTTAATTCCAAAACTTTCGCATAGCTGCTTCATGATGTGAGACATAATGAGTGTACCCTGATCAGTGAGAATCTCACGAAGGATACCAATATATGTGAACAGGTGTCCCCTCTCTCCAGATAGTAAGAGTTATTTGTGACGTGGGCTTGTCTGAATGCAAAATTCAAGTTTTTATCAGCTTGTTGTAGGTGAGACAACACCGCCTGGGTGGCAGTCTCTGCTTCCTTCATGTTTGATGCAGAATCGCACTTGCTACCTCACTGCTACTCCCACTGCTACCATATCTGATGCAGCATCACACTCACCTCCAACTGCTATTTCGTTTTTGTCCGGGTCCGTATTGAGTGTCCAGTCTGTGAATGCTGTTGGTGCATGTGACGAGTGGAAAAATCTGCCAGCTGTCCTGGGTCTTCACTTGAGGATTTGTCCCCAACTCACTGGACAACTCCGGGTTAATTTCAAACCCGTTTCTTTGACTGGCATTGTCTGCAGCGAGCCCCTCTCTATTCACTACGGGGGTAGGCGCTCTGCAGGTGGCCAAGACCCATGGGAAGAGGGCATTCCTTTTTTGTATTAGGCACGGCCAGGTTGAGGTGTATGATATGGTAGTCCAAACCTTAAAGTTCTTCTCTTTAAATTTCAGAGGGTGTAATATAGTCTCATATATTTTAATGTACCCATGGATGCAGCAGGTGTATACTTTATCTGTGGTGTTATAAAGGGTCTGCCGGATCAAGTCATGGCAGACTACACAGAGGTCATTATCAGAGTCCAACAGTGCAGAGAATTCCCATCCGGCCAACGTAATAGAGACCTTAAAATTATCCTCCTTTAACATCTTGGGGGAAACTTGCGAGCTGCATACCTGGGCCAGACTGATAGCTATTTTTTGAGCAGGTGGAAGGTGACACTCCCGAGCCAGATGTCCCAGTTGATCACAATGAAAGCAGCTGCATTTAGTCCGCACTATGGTGTTCACACTCTGGCGTCTTCTTCCTGAGGCGCTGGGTCAAGCCTGGGTGCTTCCATAGCATTTTATCACAAAGGTTCTCGTCTATCCCTGACAGGACTGCATCGAATTGTGAGCTTCTCCACAATGCGCTCAAAAGTGTCTCCGCAGATCCTGCTTTGAATCAGGTCCACTAAACCCTGGATCTGTCCTTGTACAGGACAATCCAGATCAATATGCCACAGCCAAACTTGTACCCCTTGACCACTGGACTTACAGCTGTGCGAAGGAGTATCTGTCGCTTCATAATCACTAAACCTTTCAGAAGGGAGGCTCTGTACGGCTTGGAGGACTTCTCTGGTTTAAAACTGAGTCATAATAGCTGTACAGGCTCCCCTGTCCCAGTGCATTAATACTGCAATACGTTCAAAGCAGAATAGGAAACACTCGGGGTCGTTTGAGGGAGCCATGTTCGACAGTAATCAGGCAGGGTCGTGGCTAGGTTAGTAGCCAAGTAATACTGTTCCTTCCACCACGCATCAATGATTGGCTAGAATTTACTTTTGTGACGAGCCACTGCAGCGGTGGAAGCCTGAGGTTGCCCTGGCAACAGAAAGCCGTCTTCCACACACATAGCAATCGAGCTTTGAGACGGTCTTCTGCATGTTGTCCCACTGGGAGGAGTCACAAAAGAGTTCAGAAACCTTACAATACAGTGCAGATAATGAAATGGTTCAAAAAGTGGCTCAGATTGTGCAATATTACAACTGTAGTGTAAGTTTATAGTGAGGTAATTGTACTTATAAGTACAAGCAGTCCTACCAGGAGCCCTTGATGGACTGATTGAGCGCGTTTACAGCTCTTGGGATGAAACTGTTTCTGAATCGCAAGGTCCCTACAGGAAAGGCTCTGAAGCATTTGCCATATTCGAGAAGTTCAAATAGACTGTGCGCATGGCTGAGGCAGCGTGTGCTAGATGCTGTATAGCGATAATCCTGCTTTCCGATGAGCTGTTGTAGAGCTTTGATTCCACACTCAGATACAGTGAGTTAAAATACTCTGAGTGGTGCACTAAGAGTAACAATGCTAAAGCAACTATTGTATCTGGTTTGGCCATTCCGTGGACAATTATATTGATACAGGCTGATGACAAATAGATGCCTTAAACTAATAAATGATATGCAGTTATTTTCAGTGTATTTCATAAAGCTGAGTCAGGAATGAGAATCTAAAAAATAAAGGGAAACCACACAGGAACAGTAGCACTGCTTTGATGCTAGGTGCCGCCAGTTTGCAAAACCAAGTCGAAAACTTGTTTACGCAATGGATTGAGCTGGAGTGATTGTGTGTGTGGCTTTACACTAAGTTTAGTTCTTATAAATCACGATGTGAGTATACGCACCTTTTACACATGAGACCCCTGATCTCTCTCTCCAAGCTTACTTTAAATTCACAGACGGCTTTATGCTATTCAGAGGATATTGTTGTGACCTCAACGTGTCAGGTTCAAAAAAAGGAAGAAACACAGAAGGACAAAGAAGGGATCGCAGAACAGTTTACTGGAAAGGTAAAAAAAGAATAAATACATGATTGTAAAAGCAAAAATGAGCAATTTCAAATTTGAAATATTTATAGTTGTCTATGAATCTCTCATTGTTATGGCCCTGAAAGATGCCGTAATGAACCCAAAATAAATAAAACTGCTGATTTCAAATGTATCACCACCTTTCCTTCCCCCCAGCCTTCTCCCTCGAAATATCCTGAAAAATAAAAATTTGTTTAGGATACCGCCTCTTTTTTCACCCTTTACCATCAATCATCGGGCTTCAACTTGGCTGGGACGCTACACTTCCCCCTCCTCAGAAATCCTTCACCCTCGAGGAAATCTCAAAGTCCTGATATTGGCTTGGTAGCCTGATTGTTTGTCTTGGACACCTTACAGGGCCTGGGTCAGGGCCTGGCTGTTTGTCATCTTCCTGAGTGAGGTCTCCAGGTGATTTATTTCCCCATCAAGCCAGCTCAGACAAGTCCACTGGTATTCCTGAGCTCCTCTCCCCTCCTCCAAAATAGGGTGCCTGTAAATCCTGATGTAGGAACACTTGTTGATTCTGCTGTTGAATCTGCACCCAGTAGACCACTTCCCCCACATGTTCCAGCACTTGACGCAATCCAATTCAAGCAGGTTTCAGGGACTGATCCTTCTTATGGCGAGGGCTGAACACCCAAACTAAGTCACCTGGGCTGATGGGTCGACCCCAAGTCAGAAAATTGTAGTGTTGCTTTTGGGCGAAACCGGTTTCACTGAGATGTTGGCGGGCAAAGTATTATGCTGTATATAGGCTGTCCTGTAGGTGACAAGCATATTCAGGGCTGTCTGGAGTCTCACAGGCTTCAGGCACTGGCCATACAGCAGTGAAGCGGCCAACATCAGGAGGGCAGAGGTACAGGGAGTCACTTCTGGAACTGTTGTTCGGCATGCTAGGAGGATCAGGGGCAGCTTATGGTCCCAGTCGTTCTGGTGATGGCTGGTGGTGCGTACCTGACAGTCAGAGAGGGCATTGACACCTCATGTTGCTAATATACGTTGTTTTCTTTTTGGTTTTGATTATCTTGTGTTGCCAATATGTCTAAAAAACAGCAGACATTAAGCAGCTATTTTGGCGTTTCACTACCTGCAAAGAAACAACAAGCTGAGCTAGAGCAGAAGAAAAAGATTTTTTCTGAAAAGTGTCTCCAAGATGTGCCATGGCTTGAAGCTAATGATGTGCGCACTGAAATGTTGTGCAAGTTGTGCCGTTCGCATTCACATATCGCAGACAAAACAAGTGCTTTATACACAGGCTCAAAGAATTTCAGTCATCCTTTATTTGACAAACATGAAAAGAGCAAGGAGCACATGAATGTAGTACAAGCTATTTCTAATAAACAAGCTAGTCAGTAAGAAATTTCCACTCGCCCTCTAGCTAGATGGCGAACTAATGAAATGGTAAATGAAGAACAGCGGCAAGCTCTGTGTAATGTTTTTCTCCTTGCCTTTCATAAAGTTAAACACGCTCGTCCCCTATCTTCCTATGCTGAAGATATTCGTTTACTGGAGCGGCTAGGAGTAAATGTCGGAACTGCATATCATTCACGTGAGGCGGCCACACAGATAATGCAGACCATCACGTGCACTATCAACGCGGAGTTGAAAGCAAAGTTGGAGTCTGCTGAATTTTGGGGACTGATTTTTGATGGATCAGAAGACATTAAAACCGAGCATGAGATCGTTTTCATTGTGTCTGTGTCCAACATCGGGCAGTTTACCACGGAGTTCCTTGGCCTAATCGAACTGGGTGCTGACCGATCTACGCAGACTGTAACAGACAGACTCGTTAAACTTTTCCAGGAAGCAGGCTTGGACAACTGGAAGAGAAAGCTGGTCGCCGTGTGCACAGACGGGGCTGCTGTTAACGTCGGTATATACAACGGCATTGTTCTGAAACTACGGCACCTGGCTGCAGTAGGAGACTCCCTTGTGCACATTCTGTGCACCGCGCACACACACTAGAAAACTGCGGAAAATCAGCTGATCGCAACATTCCGTACTGTGAGACCTTTAATCGCTCCATGGTCAAGCTGCTGCAGTTTTATTTACAAAAAGGTAGAGCAAAAAAATACTGCTGTGCTTAAGAAGTTGTGTGAAGAGAACGGGATCTCCTTTGTGAAATTGGGTAAATTTCATAATATCAGATGGTTTGCATGGAGGCATGACACACTGCTAAAAATATCAAGATTATTGCCAGCCATTAAAATGCAATTGGCCACGAGTGATAACTTGCAGCATACAGTATCTGCACAGACCAATTTCAGTGTTTTCTGGGCAACGTGCTTGACATTGGCAAGATTTTGAAGACCACATCCATTGTGTTTCAGAAGGAAAAGCTGAGCATTGGAGAATGTAAGGATGAACTCATGGTGGTCATAGGACAGTTTACACTTTTGCTTGATGCTGAAGGCCACTACAAAGCATATACTGTTTCTAATGCTGATGCTGACAGGGACAAGATAAACTTACTCAGGGGGTGAATTGAGGACTTTGGAATCAGATATGACTCACTTAAGTCATGCGATCATTTCTTAGTATTTGATCCTTCAACTTGGCCTCAGGAAATACAAGATTTACATCGTTTTGGCAACACAACAGTTTGTACCATTCTTCAGAATTATGAAGCCACACTGAGTCTTGACAAAGACACAATTGTCACAGGATGGATGCGCTTAAAGCAAACAGGGAAACGCTTGGCAGCATCCTCTGTGTATGACTTGGTCCAGATAATAAATACAAGCAACCCAGATCTTTACTCCAACATTGTCAAACTGGTTAAACTGTCCCTTACACTGCCTTTGAGCAGTACAGCCTGTGAGAGGGGATTCTCAAATCTTAACATAATAAAAAACAAGCACAGATCTCGTCTGTCACATACTCGCCTAATGGCCCTAATGCACATCCACCAGTCAAAGAAGACCACAGAGACATTTGACCCAAAACCAGCGGTTGACCTGTGGATGGAGACAGCTAAGCGGAGGTTTAACCAAGGAGAGGGAGATGCATCTGCAGCATCATCATCTACCATGCAGGAAGTTGAAGTAGAGGACTGTGAGGTAGACAGCGAGGAGGACAGTGACGAAGGTTGCACTTATTAAAACATTACTCTGTACAGAGTGATAAGGTATTTCTGATTCTTACCTCTTTTTAAGCTGCTGCTCCATCTGATGGTACTCACTTGAGTAACTCACTGAAAAAGTTATGTGCACCCTTGCAAATTAGCATTGTTTTAGGTTTTTTTTAATCTGTTGTGATTGGACAATCGTTGATCGTTTCATGTTCATATTAATGGTTCACAGTTCACACCCACCATTAATGTAACTACAGATGAGTGAGCGCGACTTTAGGGAGATGGCAACTTCCAGTGGAACTTCACAAGTCAAAGAAAATGTGGTTATTTCTTTAATGAAACTTGAAGCTTGGACCGGACTGACCTGACTTAAGAATTCAGCAGCAGGCAACTGATCAAGGATGAGCTTGCACACAGACTTTTCTCGCACAAGCTCCACAGGTAGTCAAGACCTGTCTGAGGAGAATAGGTCTACCTGGAGAAGCTGGCATAAAGGAAGCTGAAAAATCACCATGTTAGGGCTGCTACAGTCCATATGCCCTGGGTGTGTGGGCACCAGTGAACCTCACAGAGCTGGTAGAAAGTGGGGAAAAAAGTTGCCTCTGAGCCAGAGAGGAGTGGGCAAAGGGGTAAAGGAGTTTGGACATGCCACCAAAGGGCTCACTAAGTGCTGTGTCTGTGAACGGCTTCTCCAGTAGTCTTGTCTCTTTGGCCATTTGAGCAAGTGCATGGCATATACTGTATATTTGTTTATGATTAGTAAAATACTGGTGTGCCTTAGGATGATATTGGTTACAAAAAGTTTGCCACTAAAAAAAAAAGATTGAGAAACACTGATCTAGACAATGGTATGAGGCAAAATTTTTGGCAGGCTTTTTGAAATGACTCGATTTAATCTGAAAGTAATTGAGAAATTTTCAGGCCTGAAGGAAAGGAAGGCAAAATTTATGTTCAGAGAAACATTTTTCGTAGTTATCTTGATCGTAAAAGCAGAATATGATTTAGGCTGGTATTGTCCTGTGGGTGTAGTACAAGGCAGGTTGGGGGGCCAGATGTGGGGATCTTACAATCAGATCTATGAATCTGTGTCCAGGTGAGATAAGCCAAGTAAGCTAGCACAGGACTGGGCTGACTGGCAGCAAGTGTAAAATAAAGTTAGGGTGGGAATAACTCTGTGGGTGTGGTAAATGATCAAGTGGCACACAAGACTTAAGAAAAATCAGAGGACTAGTGATTGTATGATGTGGGTTTATAGAATACATTTGGAAATGGCTAGGAACTAGACACTCTATTAGCAGAGGCAGACTAAGATTTGGATTGGACTCATGCTATGGATATGTTATACAACAGATGGAAGTCCATGTTATTGGAAGATTACGGAGGTGGGGGTGTGGACATTATGGTGTGCGTTTTGGAAGAATAGGGAACTGGGCAAGTTGGCAGAGGATTGGGCAATTTAGAGACAGGTGTAGAATAAAATTTGGGTGTCAGGTGCACCTGTTCCATTCCACATCGATAGGGCAAGTTAAAGGGAGAATAAGGGGACTATGGATATCTTGGACTGCAGTTTTGGAGCACAGTACAAATGGGGAAGATGGCTTCAGATTGGGCAGCATGGTGGAAAGAGTATAATACATTTAAGCCTGGATTTGTCCTATGTGTCTGGTACTAGACAGGCCAAGATATGCATTGACACTATGATGAGGACCATAAGAGCATGTGGAATGACTAGATAAATAGATATGAAAGGCACTATATAATAGATAGATTTGAAAGACACTGTATATTAGATAAGTGCTGCCTCATTTTGCACTCCCACCAAAATTTTTTTCACTAGTTGCCATTGGTAAAACTAGTAATTTTAACAATGTAGATAGTTTGGAAATCAAGTCAGTCATAACTTATGTCAAACAAAAGTTGATGAGCTTTGAGGCAGCACAACTAAAATTAATATACTATTGTAATTTATCATTTTGTAACATTTCCAAAAATCAATGTACAGTATTACTCTCTTAAAGAGAGTTGTTAAATAATTAAAGAACAAAGCTGCAGTTAAAAAATGTTACATATACTTTTAAACAAAGTAACAAAATGCATACAGGGCTTTATTTGGTTATTAGTTGTTCTTTATGGATACCCCTGCAAGCCACTGTTTCTTAGTGTAATGGTAACAGGTTGTCAGTGAATTTGTTGTGTTTCAAATTTTTTTCCCCAGGTTTATCAGTGGGGCTCTATCAGATTTTCAGATCACACAAAACTTAAACACCAACATTTCTAGTGATGTTAAGTGGCTTTCAAAACACTCTGTAAGAAGTAAAAAGCAATCAGCATAGCACAGCCTATCCAGACTTGGGCAGATGACCTTTAGTCAAAATGCAGAAAGGAGAAAAAGTACTAAGCAGTTCTGAATTCTTTTAGGCATGAAAGGCCTGCTACTATTCAGAAGGTAAATCCTTTAAAAGACATCACACACCCTTCTAAAGTGGCTTTGATTTCACAGAGGAAGGACTTCATCTTGCCTGACCAAAATTTCAGAGCTCATCTTTAAGTTTTGGGTATGAAGTGAAGATAAGAGTTTTTTGATAGTTGGAGGACATTCATTCTGAAAGAGAAGATTATCTACTCCATATTAAATGCTACCTTACATCTCACTGGTGGTCAGATAGGGGTTGTGAGGTCAACAGACGGGTTGATAAAAGTTCTATAATGGAATGTGATTGAACCACATCTAAAACCTACTGAAACAAGGTAAAATCTTTAGTAGCTCTGAGAAACCAATCACAAAGAAAATAATGTGTCCACTCTAAGACTGAAGCCACTATTCTCCAAGGGAACTTGTTTCTGATATGAATCATGGAAAAAGATGTGGTAGTAGACACAGGAAGCACACACTACTCATGATTATGTACACCCACCATGGAATATGGCTACTACCATTTGGGTCAACACAAACAAGCCATGCCACTGCTGCTTTGAGTTGCTTCAGTTTTTAGGGCCCAGATGCCATTATATTCTCTCTTTTTGACAGAGTGAAACTGTAAGGACATCTGTGTCATCAAAGGTTTCGTTCATGAGTATTTGATATTAAGACCCACATATTTCTGTTAAAGGAATGAAAAGTGCTAGTCTGTTATTTTCTTTCTTGCAGAAGTTTCTATTGGGAGCCTTCTGGAGGAATACACAATGATCCAGCATATGGAAGGTGTGTATGTTGTTAAGAAAATAGGCTTTGGTGTGACTGGACAAGGATAAGGGTGGCTAGTATAGTCACTCATATTATCAACACTACAGCGAAGGTGTCTGCTCATTCCTGAGCCTACAGGGCATTACTTCTCAAGAAGAAAATTATATGAGACTATTTGTCAAAAGTTGACTCAGGAAGGATTTATAAAGCCATCGATAGCCACATGGGCAAAAGTGATAGTTTTTTTACTTAATGCTGAAGGTGCACTTTATTTTTTCTTAAAGGGAAACATGTCACATTTTCTGTTTTACTAGAAGTATTGTCACTGATCGATGCGTGGAGTGAACAGAGCAAGCCCCTATTCCATTTTCTTGTTGCAAAAATCAGTTTAATATATGGTCCCCAGATAGGGGACGTATCAGATATTAAACTGATAAGAACAGATACTACACTTGATCTTAGCCAAAAGGCCAAGAAGTGAAAGAAGTATTGTCTCTTTAATATGGAAGATGTGAAAAAAATTGTGCTTTGAAGTGATGCAGCCATTTTCATTAAAAAAAAATCACTGGAAACATTCAGAGCAGTGACATCACTTGTCTAGTACCGAGCTCTTAGAAGAACTTAAATACCAATAATCAATGCTGCAGCATAGCCTGCCTAACCAGCCCATTCCTTAACCTGACCCTTCAAACTATGAGAACATAGCAGATTTGCATTAATGTGATCAGAAGTGGCTTTTATTACACATTTAAGGGGTGTTTCTTAAAAACGTGGATGAGTAGAGCAACAAATGTAACTTTTCAGAGTTGCTAAGAGATTAGTTTGCTTTAACAAATGAGCATAAAACCATGTATGAGCACAATCACTCCTGTTTTCATGTCAATGGTTACATTCGTTATAGACTTAAAAATGTCAGAAAAAGTTTTGAAGTGGTTAATTGAGTTTGCTTTATCTACTATGGGATCATCATCATATTCTCTCCATCAGCACATTACCACCTCCTAGACTTTGAAGCATTCTTGTTGAAATTGGCTGATCCAACATATTAACAAATATATAAAATCTATATAAAATCATATAATATATATAATCTATATAAAATCACTGTGACAAAAGTAATTATAACAAAAATAAACCCCCTTCAATGTAAGTGTCCCACAAATATCAGGGCTGAAAAATTAAACTAAAGCAATTGGCTGGTCAGCCACAATTTAGGTCAGTCTGTAGCAGGTAACTCTTGTCAAAATGACTCCTCCTTCTGGGAAGCTTGGGCTTTAACGGAGAATGAACAGGAAAGGTGGAGTCAATTGCCCTCACAGGGCAGTTTCTCAACACTGTGGAGAGAGAAGGAGACGGCAAAGTTAGCAATGGCACCCCTTCTCATCTTACATACCTCGATACAGCCTATAAGGAGATCCTCTGATGTGAATGTGTGACAATATGTACACTGTGAGAGGCAGCCTGCAATTTATCCCGGCCAACACAGGGTGGCCGCTAGATGGAGTCCTCCCTGCAGCATGGAAGTGCCCCGGATTCCCGCAGGGCATCATGGAAGATGGAGTTTGGCTTCACAGCCCTGCTGGGTGCTGTGGGTGCCGCCGTGTGACGCTGCAGGGAGACAAGGGGATTGTTGTTTCCTGTATAGCCCGGAAGTACTCCCAAGTCACAGGGACGGAAGAACAGAAGTACTTCCGGGCTGAAGAAAAATATAAGTCTTCATCTGACCCGGAAGTGCTATGGAATCACATGGACAGAAGAAATTCCGGGTCGAGGACTATTTAAAGGACTACGGGAAACCCAGCAAGCACCAGAAATAACATATATAGACACGTATATATATATATATATATATATATATATATATATATATATATAATATATATATATATATATATATATATATATATATATATATATATACAGTGTATATATATATATATATATATATATCCATCCATCCATCCATTATCCAACCCGCTGAATCCGAACACAGGGTCACGGGGGTCCGCTGGAGCCAATCCCAGCCAACACAGGGCACAAGGCAGGAACCAATCCCGGGCAGGGTGCCAACCCACCGCAGGACACACACAAACACACCCACACATCAAGCACACACTAAGGCCAATTTAGAATCACCAATCCACCTAACCTGCATGTCTTTGGACTGTGGGAGGAAACCGGAGCACCCGGAGAAAACCCACGCAGACACGGGGAGAACATGCATACATATATATACACAGTAGAACCTCGGTTCACGACCATAATTCGTTCCAAACCTCTGGATGTAAACCGATTTGGTCGTGAACCGAAGCAATTTCCCCCCATAGGATTGTATGTAAATACAATTAATCCGTTCCAGACTGTACGAACTGTATGTAAATATATTTTTTTAAAGACTTTTAAGCACCAATATATAGTTAATTACACCATAGAATGAACAGTGTAATAGTAAACTAATGTAAAAACATTGAATAACACTGACACAAACACCCAGGCTCCCTGCTCAGCTGCACGCGCAGGCTCTCTCTCTCTCTCTCTCAGCAGCACGCGAGCCCCCCTCCCTGCTCTCCTCTCAGCTGCACCCGCAGGCTCTCTCTCAGCAGCACGTGAGCCAACCCCCCTCTCTGTAACATTGCAGCAGTTTGCGCTATAGCCTTACAATCCGATTGCTGTATAAACACTTTTTAAATGAGTTTTAAGCACAGGGGGAAAAAAAAGGAACATTTGAACAAATCCCAACTTTATTTAAAAGCCAACCAAATTCACGCGAATAGCATTACAACCCGATCGCTGTAAACACACTTTTTAAATGAGTTTTAAGCACAAGGAAAAAATGAACATTTGAACAAAGAGAAAGTAACATTGCAACACTTCTCATAATTAAGTCTCAATAATTCTCACCACTCTTCACTTGCTTAGAAGCCATGGTTAACTGCAAAAGCACATGAAATACTGTAGAGCACAAAGAGTTCACAGGTAAAGCACGCACGTCTGACTGAGAACAATGAACAGGGAGAGGCTGAACACGTGCTTAAATACAGTAATCGGCGTGTACGAACCGGAAGGGAAATGAAATAGAGCACAAAGACTTCACAGCGAACGCACGCACGCACAGAGAACAATGCAACACGTGCGGAAATCATTAGCGCTCATAAACTAATGACTAAGTCAGTATGATCAAGGGGGTGGGGGGTTGTATAGTTTAATTATTGTGTACATGTCCTTCTTAAGTTGGCATATGCTGGATTTATGTCCAAGTGTCTGTTGACAGCCGAAACACGAAACACAGTTTATAGTATTCCATGCAATTCTTGCTCAGCTGTATACATAGGACAAACGTCAAAAAGAATCTCAACACGTGTACAGGAACATCGCAACGCCGTCAGAAGAAAGGACGCACTATCTTTGATATATGCACATACTAAATCGACAGGACACACATTCAACTGGGACAACGTGAAAGTAAAATTTAAGGCCAGTACAAAAAGTGCCAGAGAGTTGGCCGAGTCTTGGCTATCAGATGAAAACGCCATCAACAGACACTTGGACATAAATCCAGCATATGCCAACTTAAGAAGGACATGTACACAATAATTAAACTATACAACCCCCCCCCCCCCCCTTGATCATACTGACTTAGTCACCTCCACCCACCCCCCCATCCCCCCCCCACTGAATGTGTTGCTATATATTGCCTTTGATTCTTGTAAGTCTAAGCATTATCCTCTGATGAAGACCCCTGATAGGGGTTGAAAGCTCAGGAATAAAACTATTTTATGATACGTGATTCGTTTTTTCTCCCTTCGTGGATCTCCAACTGCAAATATGCAAACCGTGTCACAGACCTTCTTGTCCATATATATATATATAAATATATATATATATATATATATATATACACATACATACATGCACACACACATATATACATACATACATACATAAATATATATCTATATATACATACATATATACATATATACATATACATATATATACATATACATATATACATATATATATTGTGGCACTTGTATCAATATATAGATTGTATCAATGACTGAGTCTATCATCTTATTCATATTCATTTCTGTTGGTAAAAGAGCTTATGGATTTTAATACCTGGATCTTTTAGACTAAGACACATATCTTCTTCTGAATCGGGAATATGAGTAGGCAAAGGCCAAAAATGTTCGAGAGGCATCACCACCACCTCCTGTCCCAGACTAATAAGTTAAGTGTCTCCAATTAGTAAACAAACACATCACACCAGTACTGGATCATTATGAGACACATCTCTTGACCTCATCAGCCCAGAGAACTTTAGTGGAACTGCCAGCAACTACCTCCAGATTTTTGCCTCATGCCGCACTAGAGACTCCTCACAGAAACCTTCAGCAGGTACCAAGTGCTGGTTTGTTAAGAGATGACATGTTCATTTGACTGCTCACCATATTGGAAGAAATAAAAGAAACTCAAAGAGTTCATGGTCCCATGCTTCAGTCACATCTCAGGCCACATGACAGTACAAGCTCTATTTCATGTTTACCTGAAGCTGCAGTGTTCCCATTGAAGTCCCTCTCAGATGTTGAGACAATAGAGCATAACCTAGCTGATTCAAACTTCCTCAAACATGTGGTAATAGCTGTTCATATTGTTGATTATTATTCTTGTTTAAACCTAAAACCAGAGGGGCATGTTTATGATATGCACTTACAAACCTTTCTTATTCTTGTAAAGTCAGAATTTCCAGTTACATTGTTTTAGTTAAAATAATTCATTAATGAAAAGCACATCATGGCATTCTTATCTGTTTGTCAACTAAACATTGCAAGGCAAATAGTTTTGTATGTTATATGAACCTAGCTGTTTTGCAGTTTTTACTTGGATATGTACATGGTTGCCTTAAAATTTTGATGAGTTAATATCCTTTCTTAATTTAGTTAGGAAGGTTTGAAAGCTATGGAATAATGGAATGCTTTTTAACTGGACACCACAATTGTATGCAGCAGCTTTGAACATTGCTAATTTATTACCTTCCTTTAAACTATCTTCATAGGGTTAGAAGCAAATTTACGATTTTAAATTTATTAAGTTTATGCTTTTTCCTTGTTATTTTTGAGATACACAACTTGTACAAATGCCTGTTTTTTATATAGCTTCTGAAAAGTAGTCATACAATTACCAAACCTTTCTTTTCCCTTTAAATGTTATCTTTTCAAACAAAAATAAAACATATTGTGTAGGCCTCTGTACTTGGGGACATTGGTGGTAACACTATTGATGAAGCAACAACACGAATGATGATATTCCAAGTGACAAATGACTTCTCACGGCAGTTCAACTATGTTGGACGCTATGATGGTATGGTGCTGTACCATATTAGCCATTATGGATGCATTGAAAAGTCAAGCAAAATGGTACTTTTTATTGACTAACTGAACAGATTACAATATGCAAGCTTTTGATGCAACTCAGGCCCCTTCTTTAGGCAGTAATTGCCTATAAAGATGTTAGCCAATAAAAGATGTCATTTTGCTTAACTTCTCATTGGACACTATGGAAAAAGAGAATTTCGAACTCTATGCCTCTTTGAAATTATATATAGTACTTCTTTGCTGTACAGTTTGATATAACAAATTGATACTGTCTACTGTATTGCAACATAGATGTCAACACACATACATCAAGTTCTGTGTGATGAGACTAGACTTAACGTGCAGGCAATTTGTTTTAGTGGTTAAGGCTTTGGACTTCAAACACTGAGGTTGTGGGTTCAAATCCTGCTACTGACACTGTGTGGCCATGAGTAAGTTACTCCACCTGCCCGTGCTCCAATTGGAAAACCAAAAGAAATTAAACCAATTGCATCTCAAATGTTCTAAGTCACCTTGAATAAAAAGCATCAACAAAATAATGTCTTTTTTTTTGCCTCTGAAGGTGGCTAGAAGAAAAATGCTAGCACTAAAGCCATAAATCGTAAGGATCCTGAAATGGCAGTGTCAAAATGGTTAACTGGAGCCTGTGACAGAGTGGGGAACTGTGCTCTGAGGACATAGAGGCAACCAGCAATCTCTGTCAGGTAAATTTCAGGTTTAAAGGATTGGGTTAGAAGTAGCACTAAACTTTGCAAGTGCTGTTCTGATACTGATACTAGCATTGGTTATTAGCTTGATACTGAGCTCATGTACTAATATAAATGCTCTAATATTAAACACCGAATATCAAAATCAACGCTATATAGATGACTTGTTGGCACTGGCCAATAAAACAAAATGAAATTCAGAAAATGCATACCAAAGCATTGGCCTAATTAAACTACTCTTCTTGTGGAATAGGCCTATTTGTAAAGTTACAAATATCTTCAATATAATTCTCAGAAATTCACTGTGCCAGCCACAAAGCCATGTGATGATAATTTGAATGTTGAAACAGCATTGATTGATCTCAAAGTCAATGTGTGAAGTATTCTTCTGATGGTCCAGGGCAACAGCAGCTGTCCATATCCAGAGGTGAACTGTTATTATTTTGCCAATTATTTATAATGTGAATACTGAATTTTTTTCTGAATGAAAATATATTTCAAAACAACCATGATTCAAAATCGCTGCTTCATTTCCCTTTCTTTCAAAAAGTTGAGTTTTCAGTCAAGAATGTGTGACTGAAATTAGACATAGTCTTTATAAACAGGCAAAGCTACTTGTCCCTTATATGCTAAAACAGATTTGTCTGTTATTCTTGTTATTTATGTGATTTTAATAGCAAATATCCAACCACACTGTCTAGCAACGATAATTCAACTACAAACTTTGGTAGACTAAAATTTCTCAGTCTGATACAAAATGTCATCAAGATATCTTCATAAATTGCTGTTTTAGATTTTCATAAACAACATGACATTATAATTGATTTTGATAAACAGTAAAACTTTCACTAATAAATCATGGACTCCACGTCATATTCTGCTAAAATTAAACCCATAAACAAATATGAAGCAGAACAGTTAATAATTTCAATTATTGTCATTATTCATCATTGTGTGTAAAGACTGACTTTTTAGGAAATAAAAGGCTCTTTTTAATGAAAAGGAGCTTCTCTGCATACGTAGCTGTGAGGATGTATTGGGTTTTAACAACAATGTGACATTGAACTGAGCAGAGTTTCACTCTTAAGTCTCCTACATAATGCTGAGAGGTTTAAACATCTTCATATTCACCAGTTTCTCCCTTGTGCATAATTGCATTTTTTTTTTTAAATATGTTCATATTGGCAAGTGAGTATTAATTTCTCATACTTAGCCTGAAAAAATAGTATTGATGCAATCCTACCATTTAGATAGATAGATAAGATAGATAGATATTAGACTTTATTTGACCCCAGGTGAATTTGGCATTTAAGTCAATAAACTCTGTAAGCTTAAGTTCCAGGGAGGAAATTAAGAAAATTATATTTTGTGCTGTTTATTGTTTCCATCAAATATCTGGGTTAGGCAACCCTCATGACAGAGTTTCACGGAGATGCAAAAGTTTATTCCAACCCTCCTGTCCCACCCTTGGCTCTACCTTTAACATGCATCTTAGACCCCTACTGTAGGAGGAGCCACAAGTTGTATTTGAATAATAGAACAAAATCATGCAGGACACCTACACTCCAGGAGGAGGGCTGCCTACACCTGACTTAATTCATTTCCTATTTTACCATTATTGTTTGTTTACAGTCAGTCAGATTTTCCATTGTTATATTATAGCTGCCATTGTACAAGTTGTGTGATTTTTTGATCTAAACCACAATTGAACCTATTGAACAAGACTTTATGTATTGATGTACAGCCATGCAATTTGCTGTTTGGCTATTTGTGTTACTAAATTGGAAGAAAGAAGAAGCTATATTTATGTTTGCAGTTTTTAAGAGCACTTAACTCTATATAACTGAAGTTTGTTTTTCCTGCCTCCTTTATACATTCTGAAGAGCTTGCTGAAAATATACAGGATTGACAAGTGGGTAATGTTCAATTTTAGACATCAAATAGGATCAATATTGTCTTTATTGCAGATACAATTAGGGGTATCGGGTTCTGGAACTGTATTTTTTATTTTTGATGTTGAAGCTGTAGTGGGGCTACATAGTGTTGTTCAATGTTTGTACTGAGTGCGTTTTGTTTCCATCGTCCCGTTTGCTGTTTGTGTGCGTCAGTGAATGTCGTCCATGTAAATACAGGGGGGACGGATGATGGAAAGAGACCACAGCCCCAAGATGGAAAACACCTGTTTACAATCGATCAATTATATCCGGCTCATTACTATATAAACAATCAGGAGGAAACAGACTGGGAGAGAGGAGAAAGACGGAGATTACATTTTCACTTCAACACACCTACTTTACCTGCTGTTTTCCACATCGCGCTTTTGTAACCAGTTTGTTTTTTCATTCCGCCAGACTTACTTCAAATCAATCATCACCAGAGACCCCGAGAATGGACTACATCATCCACCATATGCCAAGGATTCACAGTGAGGTTGCTCCATTTTTTCCGGGAAATACAAACACATCGCTTATCTTGTTGATCAGTCATCCGCATTCAGGACAGTTGTATACTTGGACTCAAGTTCACTTTCATTGGCATTTTCCATATTCATTCATTGATATTCATGTCTTGTGTTCGTTATATATTACTGGGACAAGGGAGGGTTTGTTATTGTGTGTATAATATTATTATATGTTTAAACCATTAATTGTGGGGAAAAGTTTATTTGTTAGAGGTACGGCTTGGTATTTATAGATTAGCCTCAGTTATTTCTCCAGGCCACAGGTCTTGGAAGTGTAGCTGCCGGCTGGGTAAGGGGTCGGCTGTTACAAAGCAGCACAACTGTGGATCCTTGTTGACGTTTTTTGCCTAATTTTTCTTATTTTTTGTTTTAAGCATGTTTAACCTTATATGTTTTCAATATATTAACATGTTATTAAACTTTATTATATACAAATAATTTATTTAACTGAATTTGTGATGGTTATTGTTATTCAATTATTTCATTATTACATACAGTACATGTAAATAATACTGAAGTGTATACATTCCTGTAATTGTTAATATAATTTATTTTGTTTTCTTCAATATTTCTGTTGCATTTTTTAATTATATTAATATACAGAAATAAAAGCACATTTATATTAAATTATTTCAGTTTCTGTTTTTTCTTATTAATAATTTGGTTGTTTATGATTAGTTTATATTATAAACAATATTAATTGAATGCTTTGACTGGACTGTTTACTCTTTTTTTATTTTACAGTAACGACATCTAAAAAAAAAGCTAACCCATGCAGCCCACTAGACACCTTTGAAATATCCACTTACAACCAATGCAGGAACCTATATATAACCTATACTGAAGTTGCACTATACCCCACAAGGATCCCTCTTGTGACCTGTCAGGTAAGCATCATTATCCTATATGAGCATCCCCATGTGGGTCCCATCTGGGACCTGCAGACTAAAGTTGGTGGGCCCAACTTGGCCACCCAGATGGGTCCCACTTTCAAACCCTTATGGGACCAACATAGGCCTCACATGGACATACTGTGGTGCTACTTGGTGGCGTTGGATGCATCAATACATAATGTACCAGAGGTTCACAATTGGATTTAGGTCACTGGGAGAGTACAAGGCAGTCAATGGCATCAATGCCTTCCTCATCTAGGAACTGCCTCCATACTCTGGCCACCTGAGACCGGGCATTGTCTTCAACCAGGAGGAACCAATGGCCCACTGCACCAGCACAGGGTCTGACAATGGCTCTAAGGATTTCATCCTGGTACCTAACAGCAGTCAGGGTACTGGTGCCGACCATGTGGAGGTCTGTGCGACTCTCCAAGGATATGCCTCACCTGACCATCACTGACCATCTGGAACCTGCCAAACCTGCCACTGACCCATTGCCAAACCTGTCATGCTGAATGTTGTAGGCTGCATAACATTCACCATGGTGTCTCCAGTCTCTTTCATGTCTGTCAAATGTGCTCATTGTGAACCTGCTCTCTTCTCTAAAGAGAACAGGATGCCAATGGTAGAGCTGCCAATCGTGTTATTCTCTTGTGTATCCCAATCGAGCTGTTCGGTAGTGGGTTAGCATAGGTTCCACTAGAGGACACTGGGCCCTTATGCCACCCTCATTGAGTGTGTTTCTAATGTTTGGTCAGAAACATGCATAGCAGTAGGCAGCTGGAGGTCATTTTGTAGGATGTAGGACTCTGGCAGTCCTCCTCCTGTATCTCCTCACACAAAGAATCAGATACTGGTCATGCTGTTGGGTTGATGACTTTCTATGGCCCTGTCTAGCTCTCCTCATGTAACGGCCTATCTCCTGGTATCTCCCCCATGCTCTTGAGACTGTCCTGGTAAACACAGCAAACCTTCTTGCCATACTGAAGGAGCCGGACTACCCATGCAACCAACCTGAATTGGCAGCAGGTATTTGCCTTATGCTACCAGTAGTGACAAGGGGCCTCATCTATAACGCCGTGCGCAGAACTCACACTATAACATGGCGTAAGCACAAAAGCGGGATTGTGCGTACGCACAGAAAAATCCAGATGCAGGAATCTGTGCGCACGCATACTTTCACGTTCTTCCACTACATAAATCCCGATCAGCGTGAAAAGTAACGCACGTGCACGCGCCTTCTGTCCCGCCCCAACTCCTCCCAGAATTACGCCTCTTTGAATATGCAAATCAATATAAATAGCCTTCTGTGAAAAGACAATGGGAAAAGCACAGGGGAAAATATAAGAAGTGGAGGCAAAGGAAAAACGTACTATTTGTTGGTTTAAACAGTGGTATAATCAACAAAAGAAAGTTGATCGAGTGACAGAGTGTCGAAAAAACTCGAAAGATCAAATTCACAAAGTCGCACAGTGCCCAAAATAAAAAAGAAATCACATATCAAAGTCGCCGTGAAAAGGCAAGTCGTAGCCCACCGTCTGAGTGTCATATGAAAGCGTATTAGGGTACAAACAAAAAACATAGGCACACAGTGGGGAAAAAAGCACGAAATGTCAACTTTAATCTTGAAATTTCCACTTTAATCACGTAGTTTATTTTGCCATTAAAGTAGAACATCATAAACTTCATCTTAAAATCGTTTAATTTACTAGTTTCTCAAGTAGCATGTTAAATGCTTTGTTCTGTGTTTGATCTTCTATGTGCTCTATGTGTGTGAATCACTACGTGCTTCCGTTCTTTCTCTTTCTCCGACAGGACACAGAATGCATTACATTCGAGATATTACAGCTCTCTGAATAATTAAAATACTGAGATGTATACGTGATATCATTTTCATGATGATAGGAATGAAAGCATGTTATTAAACATGGGAACACGGTGGCGCAGTGATTGTTCATATCTCACGCAAGAGGCTTGCTGCACCATGTGCGACCTTCGATGAAATAATTTATTACAGAAGTACTGTCTCTTTCAAACGTACTAACCTCCAATTCCTGTCCATACTTTTCTTTCTCCAATCGCCACACAATCAGCTCTGTAATAGACGTTAAGCTATTTGTAAGCTTAGAACGCCTATTTCTTCAAAACTTTTAAGGAACATTGAAATATCTTCGTAGTACATGTTTAATTATTCTATTCGTCTATCCTTCCAGTGTCGCGTCAGCACCAGCAAGAATACAGCGCAAGGCAGGAGCTATCCTTGAACTAGCTATACGCTGCGGCACCGTGTTCTCACATGTTTAATTATTAACAATACAGATAATTTAAATGGGGCGGCACAGTGGCGCAGTGGGTAGCGCTGCTGCCTCGCAGTTGGGAGACCTGGAGACCCGGGTTCGCTTCCCGGGCCCTCCCTGCGTGGAGTTTGCATGTTCTCCCCGTGTCTGCGTGGGTTTCCTCCGGGCCCTCCGGTTTCCTCCCACAGTCCAAAGACATGCAGGTTAGGTGGATTGGCGATTCTAAATTGGCCCTAGTGTGTGCTTGGTGTGTGGGTGTGTTTGTGTGTGTCCTGCGGTGGTTTGGCACCCTGCCCGGGATTGGTTCCTGCCTTGTGCACTGTGTTGGCTGGGATTGGCTCCTGCAGACCCCCGTGACCCTGTGTTCGGATTCAGCGGGTTGGAAAATGGTTGGATGGATTATTTAAATGAAGTTAAAGTTTTATCTGTATACTATAAGCAACATATTTTGCTGCATTTCATCTTAAAAATGATATTGTCATCATACACGCTTTATAAAGTAGCGCAGGTTGTGCAAAATTATAACTGTAGTGTAAGTTTACAGTGAGGTGATTGTACTTATAAGTACAAACAGTTCTACAAGGAGCACTTGATGGACTGATTGAGTGCGTTTATAGTTCTTGGGATGAAACTGTTTCTGAAACGCAAGGTCCGTACAGGAAAGGCTTTGACGCTTTTTGCCGTGGTTGAGGTAGTGTGTACTTGAAACTGTATACCGATAATTCTCTTTCCGATCATCTGCTGCTGTGATTCACACTCAGATACAGTGATATAAATACTCCGAGTGGTGCAGTGAGAGTAATATGGAAAAAGATGATCCGCAGTGGCAACCCTTAATGGGAGCAGCAAAAAAAAGAACAAGATGCAGTGAGCGTAACAACGCTAAAGCAGTTATGGTATTTGGAATACTATGGCTATTCCCTGGCCCATTATATTGCTACAGGTTAATTACAATCAGATGCATTACACTAATAAACAATATGCAGTTAATTTCAGTGTATTTATAAAGCCGCGTCAGGAATGTGGAGCTAAGAAAGAAAGGATGAGCACACAGGAACAGTAGTTTGACCATTCTGTGGACCATTATATTGTTACAGGTTAATTACAATCAGATGCATTAAATTTATGAACGATATGCGGTTAATTTCAGTGTAGTTGATAAAGCCGCCGCCGTGGATGTGGATCTAAGAAAGGATAACCGCACAGGAACAGTAGCACTGCTTTGACGCTGGGTGCCGCTAGTCTGCAAAACCGAGCGGAGAAATTGCGTACGCCAAGGTATGAGTTACCATGGAAATGTGCGTGGCTTTACGCCAAGTTTAGGTTTTATACATCGCGATTTGAGCGTGGAAAGGTTCGTACGCAACATTTCTGTGCGTACGCACCGTTTATACAAGGACACTAGCAAAATGCAAAATTACAGAAGAATCAGTCAAACGGGATAATGAGAGTGCAATTATCTGCAGCCATCAACTGCAAAACCATTCCCATTTTAGGGGGTGTCTTGCTGTTGCCTCTCCAGTGCACCTGTTGTCACTTTAATTTGCACCAAAGCAGGTGAAGCTGATTCACAATCACTTATGCTTCCTAACTAGGCAGATTGATATCCCTAAACCTTAATTGACTTGGTGTTAGACTTTGATGAATAAGTGTTGCTTTATTTATTTTTGAGTAGTGTATTTAATTAACCTCAATTTCATTTATCCTGTTCATTTCTATTTGTACTTATTCGTTATGTTAAAATTTTATTGACAAAAAGTATTATAAATTAAGAGATTGATTAATTACCAAGCAATACTTCAGTCCAAATTAGCACAGTACATTTTTTTAAATCAGGACAGTACAATGTTGGTTAGACATGGTTTGATACAATGCAATTTTTTTCCTCTTGACCAGCTTCAAGATGCACTGCAGTGGTGGTTAGTCTTAGTCTGAAGTTAGTCTTCATCTCAAGTCTCAAGTCTTCAAGTCAAGTGCACATTGCAACAGCTGTAATTCTGACAGGTAGTCTTGTTGTCATAAATACATGCTGCTTCTATACTGAATGCAGACTGCAGCAACCCTCAGAATCCTCAGATGAATTCTGTTTATAGGCATTATTTTGCTTACAATCATGGCAGAAACTTTATCAGTAATGGGTGTGATTACTAATAATGACAAAACAGCCTACAGGGAGGAGTTCAAATATCTTGCTAAATGATGCATCGATGATCTGTCCATTTATGTCAACAAAATCAAGGAGATAGTGTGGACTTCAGGAGGCTTATTTTTTGGGGTTGCACTGTGTTTGAATGGGTTTTCTCAGAATACTACAAAGTTCTCCTTTATGAAGGAGATTTACATGTTAGGATGTTTTTAATTGTAATGGACTTGTATCACTTTCACGATTGGCTGGTCTGAGATGTCCCCAAAGTTACTGAGATAGACTCTGACCCTACTGCAATCCCATAAGTAAATTTTAATAGTTTAAAGTAAATAAGTAAATGTAAAATAAATTTGGACAGATGGGTGGATGGATGACATTTTAATTGCAACTTCTTTTTATCTACTAATGGATGTCTTGAAATGGAAGAAAACATTAGGATGTCCAGAATGAAAACACACAGCAAAACAATTACAGATCACGAGTGGCCAGCTTCCTGCAGGAGTCAGTGCAGTAGGCATCAGAAAGGAGCTAAGAGAGCCAGCAGTGGAGCGGTCAAAAAGGTACCAGGAAGAAGGTATCATAAGAAACCACATTCTGGAAAGGAGATGCAAAGAGTCAGCCATATGTTTAAAGGTGTCTGATGAACTATTAGTGTTGTCACCACATGTACATGTGAAGAAGGACAAGGTGAAGCAAGCCGTGACTCTCCCTGTTGTTTAGATCCTTTATTTTGTTGTTTTGGAGGCATAACCCACAGCCACTGACAGTGAAGAATTTTAATTAGGTGTGCTAAGGTTAAACAATCAATATGCTCATTCATTGTGGATTGGAAGTGCTTATTCTGGGTGATTTTGCTATCTCTCCTATCTTGGCCATCGTTTCTATGTCATCAGTAGAGTCCAAAAAGCAGCAGCTAAAAGGTTTTTGTATTCACTATGACATAGTTACAATAAATTACTACAACCTAATGTAGTGCTCAGATGTTTTAACACCACCCAAGTGCTATTATTTTTTATGAATCCAATGGCTATTATTTACTTTGTAGCAATGTCGTCTGCTGTTTGATATACATAATCAAGCATGTAACCACAGTGCTCTAAAGCTGTCTTCATTTGTTAAAATGCAAAAAAGCCTTGAATTGTGACAATTCATAACACAGATTTGAATAAAATTCAGTCTACTCTAACTGCCAGCTTGGGTGAATTCTACATAGAATTCGTATATATTCTCCCTGGGTTCACATGATTTCTCTCCTGTTTAGTTAAAAAACATAGTATTACTATTGTTACATATAAAGAGTACAGCGAATTTTTTACTTACATTGTCACGGTTGGGTCACAGATTTGCACAGAGACACAGGAGGTTGTAGTAAAAAAAACAGGAACTTTATTCAAAGCACTGCAAACAAACATTTGTCTCTTTTCAAATGTTTAAATGTGCTCCATGACAAGTCAGAGATGACAGTTCCACCAGGAGCAGAGAATGTCAGAGAGAGAGAGAGAAGTAAACAATCAATTCCAAACTGACAGAAGCCTGTACAAGCTTTTTAAGTAAGCGGAGTACCGTGTGAGAAGCATATCACATGACAGAGTAGCCAGAAAGGTAAGGAGCAATGTGAAGATAGCCTGTCAGTGTTTTTCAGGGGTTTTCCCAGCAGCATCTGTACTCTCTAGAGGTGTGATCAACCCCCAGCTCACACCCCCTCCCTCAGCTTTACTCACATTTTCGTGAATTAAGCGACTCTCCAGACCAGGTTCAAACAGGCATGACAGGACATCAGCATTAACATGCTCAGAGCCAGGTCGATGCCTGACTGTAAAACTAAGGTTGTAAGCCCAAGAACCATCTCATGTGACGAGAGTTTGTATCTTTCTGACGGTATAACCATTGAAGTTGGACATGATCAGTTACTAATGTGAAATTTCGACCCCATAAGTAATAACAAAGTGCTTCTACAGCCCATTTAATCACCAAACATTCTTTCTCAATAGTTGAATAATTGCATTCTCTGGGGAGCAATTTCCTACTCAAGTATGTGATAGGGTGCTCTTCTCCATCAAAAACCTGGGACAGGACGGCACCTACACCAAATGCACTTGCGTCCGTCTGTAGGACAAAATCCTTAGAGAAATCGGGATGCCGCAAAACCAGATAAGAAGACAAAGCGGTTTTCAAATCCAAAAAGGAACATTCACAAATTTCTGTCCATAAATTAGGGTGGTTTTTCCTGCCTTTAATAAGCTCTGAAAGAGGAGCAGCCCTATTTGAAAAATCAGGGACGAATCTTCTGTAATAACCCGCAAGCCCCAAAAAAGTGCGTACCTGTTTCTGCATTTTTGGCCGGGGGTAAGCAAGCATTTCTTCCATTTTTCTTAACTGTGGACGAAGTAAACCCCTGCCAATGGAGTAACCTAAATAATGAGTCTCAGACATACCCAGTTTACACTTCTTAGGGTTAGCAGTCAAGCCAGCCTGTCTCAGGTGAAGGTAGTCTGTCAACGTTTTTCAGGGGTTTTCCCAGCAGCCTCTGTATTCTCTAGAGGTGTGATCAGCCCCCCAGCTGACAACATGTATGACAAACATGAAACATTTTGCTTCTCTCTAGTCTTATAATGAACAAGAATGCATTAAAATGCATAATCTCATCTCACTGGATAGAAAACATAATTCGGTACCTGATATGTATCCCACACAAGTTTCTATGCTCCCATTTCTTTAAACCTTGTGGAAAAAAAAAGAGAAACATTTCAATATAGTTAGCTTTGGCTGATTGGTAAATCTGATCAGATTTGATGTCAATCAGTTTATCCTGAGATGGACCTGAATGCAGGTTATTTGAATTGGTGTAGTTAAACTGGTCCTAGTGAGTGTGTTCACCTTGCGAAGGACAGGTTCTAGGATTGTTTGTGCCTTGTGCCCAGTGCTTGCTGAGAAAGGCTTCACCTTACCCACAACCCCCAACCTGGATAACTTGGCCATAAAAATGGATGGATGAATGGATGGGTTTGATGGACAGACTTGTATTCTGACCAGACTGGATTTTTTTTCTTTCAAAAGACACACTGCTGGTTGCAGCCTATACAGAATACAAAAATGTTCAGAATATGATTGATTTAAGTGGAAGCAAGATAATTAAGTTCAATCAAAGAAATATATAACAGTGATCAAGGCCTACAAAACTGCAGTGTCAAAGAAACAAGTTAATCTGGGTTTAGATTATTAGTAGGAATTAACAGACACAAAAAAGCCTGGTAAATATATTGCATAATGGTGTCTCATTAACAAAGTACTGAATAGGGTCCACATAGCAATGTGAACATTCTCAAATAATTTCATTCAAGGATGTGCTGCTGTCACTGGGGAAGCTTGTTTATGGAAGAAGTGTATCAAATAATAATTTGGAAAGAGAATTGAGCATTATTTACATATACAGTAAATGGAATATGAGGACAGGATTTTGAATCACAGAATACTATAGAATCAAAATATCACCAATCTTGCAAGGATCACCTAGTATTACTTGTCACACTTGGACC